>NW_006921818.1:1860006-1871464 GCF_000298275.1 Orycteropus afer afer | reverse complement strand
CCATATATACACCTTTCCTTGACCCTCCACAACAACAAACTAATACTATATTTGTCCTTCTGTGATTGATTTATTTCACTCAGCATGATGTCCTCCAAGTTCACCCTTATTATATTGTGTTTCACAGACAGATATTATTCTTTAGTGCTACATAGCATTCCATTTTGTGTATGTACTGGTTTGGTCATCCACTCTTCCACTATAAATCTTAGAGATAAGTTCCTTGCCAGATATATAATTATCAGCAAATATAAATTTGTTGCTGTCATTTTTTTTATGTGCAAAGCATTAAATTTTTATGGATGGAAGAAATCAGCAAAATATACATATTTTAAAAAATCCTAAATTTTATTATTTTAGGTGTCTAGATAATTAATGGGGAGATCTGGTGGTGTAGTGCCTAAGGCATTTAGTCAAATGGAAGATCGAGCGATCTACTTCTGTAGAGATACCATCTCAGAAACCCAAGGAGGGTTCACTATGAATCAGAAATGACCTTATGGCAGTGAGTTTTAGATAATTAATAAAACTTCTATATAGTAAGATACATGACTTATACCATATTAAAATTTAATCTATAAACTTGTCTTTTACCTTCATTTGCACAAGCAATAATAATGTTGTGATTAAGATTTTAATATCATTTTGGATGCAATTGACAGAAATGTCAAACCACACAACAGTCCTTGAGTTAATATGATCCCAGTTTGGAAACAGAAGCAACTGGTATTGTCAATAAGATTCTTAAAATGATTCTTAGATTTTAAAGTTAATTATAAATTCATTAGGAGCTCTGGTAGCCTAATGCCTAAGCCAGAAGGCTGGCAGTTCAAACCCACTAGGCACTCTTGGGAAGGAAGATTGGGCAATCTACTTCCTTAGTGATACCACCTTGGAAACCCAAGGAGGAGTCGCTATGAGTCAGATATGATTTGACGGCAGTGAGATAAATTCATAGCAGTAGTGCTACATATGAGAAAATATAATTTATTATTAAAATATATTTAATTCCATCAACTGCCTTTGTATCACCTATATCACAATTTTTTGCCATTTTTAAAAGCATTATTTAAATCCATACAGTATTCATCACATGCTCCTTCTTTGGGAATTTTCAATGGTGGGTGATTGGAAAGGACACAAAGAATACATGTATGTCACCATTTTTCTCCCCCAAAAGCTCTCTTCAGTTGAGACCAAACCTTGACTTAACATGGCAAATACCATCCCTTGAGAAATTACTGTCAGAGAGATTTGGATGAGAATCTTCTCCAAAATAGAGGTTCAGGGTTTTCTTTTCTTGTTCTAATTTCCGTTTCTGCTGTTGGAATGTCATATTTGTTGAATATTTCATATGAAGCTTCTTTCAATTTAGGAAAATCATTTCTTCCAAAATGTTTTACAAAAACATTTTTGAAGTACTTAAAGTGGAACAAGGCAACTTTCACTTCTGGGAAAAGTAAATTTTCTCTATTCTTTTAACAAGTACAAATAAAAACCCTTGTCATTATGTGTAAAACAAAGAGCAAAAGACTAAATTTAGGTAGAATACAGCAGAATGATTATGGACTTGGGACCCAAATAACTACATGGCGGTAATTTCCCTGATTTTTCTATTTTCCTCAGATATCCCAGGTCGGAGATACCCCAGGTTGACACCTCAATGTAAAGCAAACAAAAATCCTCACAAGGGGACCAGTCAGCAACACCATGATAAAAGGAGAAAGGATTGCAGTTGTCAAAGACTTCACATTGCTTGGTTCTACAATCAACACCAATGGAAGCATCAGTTAAGATAGCAGACATTATACAGCATTGGACAAATCTGCTGCAAAGGATCTCTTTCAAGTGCTGAAGAGCAAAGTTGTTTCCTTGAAGGCTAAGGTGTGCTGGACACAAGCCATGGTAATTTCACTTGTCTCATAGGTATGTGAGAGCTGGACAATGAACAATGAAGACCGAAGAAGAGTCCATGCTTTTGAGTTGTGGTGTTGGTGAAGAATGCTGAAAGTACTATGGACTGCTGAAAGAACTAACACATCTTTCCTGGAAGAAGTGCAGCTGTAATGCTCCTTGGAAACAAGAATAGCCAAACTTCATCTCACCTACTTTGGTCATGTTTTAAGAAGGGACCGTTCCCTGGAGAAGGATATCATGCTTGGCAAAGTGGAGGGACAATAAAAAAGGGGAAGGCCCTCAACAAGATGGACAGACACAGTGGCTGCAACAATGGGCTCAGGTACAGCAAGGATCATGGGGCTGACACAGGCCCAGGAGTGTTTTGTTCTACTGTACATGAGGTTGCTATGAGAGATAACTCCATGGCACCTAATAACAACATCCCAGGTTGAGTGCTAGGAAGGCCAGCAAGCTGGAAATGCCAATGGACAAAAATAAAAGCCTGCAGCCAAGCAAGATAAAACAGTTTAAGAAAATAATATTTATTTGCAGCCAAAGACCACAGAAAAACCTGTGGCTAACTCCCAACTTCACAAGAAAAGGCTGAGTGGGGAGCCTAGACTTCTACCCTCATTAGGCTGCAGGGAAGCTCCTCCAGACCCCTCTAAGATGTTGTGAAAGAAGTTTGACAGTAAGAAGGCCACCCATGCTCTTGTATCAGCGAAGGACATGGAGGGAGCAGAATTAAGTCATTCTTACTCCTCTAAGCTAAGATGGTATCTACACAGGCACAGTGCAGAGCTGTAGCTGCCACACGGTCCAGCAAATTGAGAATCCCATCTTTTCAGCTGTTAACAGCAGCAGAGTATGGAACCTGGACTTTTATCCCCAGCTGTCAGTAATGAAGAGGCATTCCTCCCCTGCCAGAGCACATTCATAGGAAATTAGGTAAACAAAAGATTTAAATAAAATACATTGTCTCATAACAATGCCTAAATTTCCAGGTTTCAATTTAAAATCATTTGTTGTACTAAGAGCCAGGGAGAGCACAACTGAAGGAAAAACCTAAAGTCAAGGGTTTAATACCAAAATGATAGGGATATTAAAATTATTTGACAAAGATTTTAAAATAACTATGATATAAGAAGGGAGCTCTGGTGGTATAGTGCCTAAGGCAGTTGACTGCTAACCAGTAAGCTGACAGTTCAAACCCACCAGCCACTCCTCAGAAAAAAAGATTGGACAAACTACTTCTGAAGTGATACCGCCTCGGAAACCCAAGGAGGGGTAGCTATGAGTTGGATGACAGTGAGGTTTTTTTTTTTTTTTTTTAAATGATAAAAGACAATAAAGAAAGAAAGAACAAGCAATTATGAACACATTTGAAACAAACACAAAAATATAAAGACCCAGAGAAATAGAAGCTATAAAAGATAACCAATCAGAAATTTCAAAACTGGATAAAAACTGTAACTACAACAAAAATCTTAATGAATGGGCTCAACTGAAGAATGGAGGCAATGGAGGGAAAAAGAAAAGCTAGTGAACCAGAAGATAGAATAATAGAAATTACCTGATCTGAACAATAGGAAAAATAGGTTCAGGGCAGGAGAGGAGGAGGACAGAGCCTCAGGGAGAGAAAACAACACCTTATCTATTTATTTATGGTGGTGTAGTGCGTAAGGCATCTGACTGTTAACCAGAAGTCTAGGGGTTCAAACCCACTAGCCACTGCTTGGAATGAAAATTGGGCAATCTACTTCTGTAGAGATGTTGATGTTGTTGTTGTTGCTGTTGTGTTTTGCCATTGAGTTCGATTCAACTCAGAGCGACCCTTCCTTGGGTCTCCGAGGTGGTATCACTACAGAAGTAGATTGCCCAACCTTCCTTCCAATACCACTCAGAAGCAAGCTGGGGTCACTCTGAGTCGAACTGACTGGACAGCAATGAGTTTGTTTTGTTTTTTTGTCTTCAACCCATGCATCATTGAAAGACATGTTTGATTTCCAAGTATTTGGTGTTTTCCTATTATCTTTTATTGATCTTTTGTTTAATTGTAGACAAAAATCACATTCTGACTTAAATTTTTAAAATATGTTAGATTGTTTATGGCACAAGATGTAGTCTATCTTATTTTATGTTCTGTATGCAATTCAAAAAAATAATATGTATAAAGTTATTATTGAGTGTGGTTCTCTATAAATCCTCTTCATTGATTGTGTTGCTAAGTTATTCTACATCCTTGATAATTTTCCATTTAAATTTTCTGTCAATTGTTGATAGAGAGCTATTAAAGTCTCCAACCATACTTTTGAATTTGTCTATTTCTCTTTTTTTTTTTTAAATAAACCAATATAAATGAGAGTAATCAATCTACCCTATTCCACAACTAATTATAAACTCATTTCTCAGTTATTGACATGGTTAGGTTCCAAAGACCAAGTTTGTTATGTGAAAATTGGTATTACACAAAAATGCAGAATTATTTTTTTTCTGTTTCCATACCATCCATTTGCCAATTATTTAGAAAATATGATCATAGGAATAATACTAGCTAATGATTATTAAGTTACTAATCTTACTGATGCACACAATTATGGGTTATTCCTCTGAGGAGAAGGAAGCTTGCAGGAGATAAAACTAGATAAAGCTGGACTGTGTGAATTGAGGGCCCAGTCACTTAATCACTTTACCTTTCCCCAGTGCGAGATCAGTTTCCTTCCTGGAGCTGCCTCTAGAATTCCATTCCCACCACTGTAAGGCCTGCATTCACAATCCTGGATGGATCTTGCTCTGCCTTCCTATGAAGGCATTGAAAGCCAGCTCAGCTGAGGCAGAGACACCAAGCCTCAGGCTTGAGATGCCATTAAACTCACTTGCATTTCTTCCAAACATCCTCTGAATGCCTTTTTCATCCCTCCCTTCCCAACTCACTGCAATTTTGAGCTACAGGGCCTCAGGCTCCTTAGAGCTGGGAACCAGAGCCCAGTGACTACTGGCTCTGGTGCTGTATGCAGCAGGCATGCATGCCCACCCAGCATCCATGGGACAGAAAAGGCCAGCCCTGAGTGGAAGCTGGACGAGGTTCTAAGACTTGATATTAAAAACACAATTCATAGAAGAAAAATTGACAAATTAGATTTTAATAGAAGATTTAAAAAAATTTATCCTGCTAAAGACATTTAAATAATGAAAAGACAAGCTACAGAATGGGAGAAAATATTCATAGACCACATATCTGACAAAGCACTTAACTAGAATATACAAAGAACTTTCAAATCTCAACAGTAATAAAATAAGCAATCCAATCATAAATTGGGCAAAAGACATGAAGATATTTCACTGAAGGGGTTATGTTGCTGTTGTTGTTGTTATGTGCTGTTGATTGGGTTTCCAAGGCAGTATCACTATGGAAGTAGAATGCCCAACCTTATATAGATGATAAATAAGTACATTAAAAATTATTCAGCACCGGTTAGCCTTTCTAAAACCAAACTCCCTGCCATCGAGTGGATTCTGACTCCACCTTTTTTGGGTTCCCGAGGTTACAGTAAATCTTTACGGCAGTAAATTGCCCAGTCTTCCTTCCACGGAGTGGAAGGCTGGTGGATTTGAACTGCCAGCCTTCTGGCTAGCAGTCAGATGCCTTAGGCACTACGCCACCAGAACTCTTTTAGCAAAATATAAATTAAAACCACAGTTACAGCCAATCAAGTGCAGTTCTGAGCTATCTGCTAGGAGGAAAGCCAAATACTTCACAACAATATGAGGGGAAAAGCAAGAGCCTTTTGTTGAGTATCAATACCCAAGGAGACAGCGGGACCTTGTCTGCCAAAGATTGCCTCCCCAAGCTGGGTTTGAGGAATGCTGATGTTTTCTTCTTATTGTCAGAATGAGTGGTCATTGCTTGTGACTTTTCTGTCATTGTTCCGGTCAATAATATAAATGGTCAGTGATATAAAACCATCCTTTGTCAGTAGGAATTGTTTTACCAGCCTCTCTACCTGTCTGGAAAGATTAACTTTACAATGAGGGGAAAATGTGGGAGAGAGTACACTCAGACTTGCAAGAAAAAGTAAGGAAGAATGTGGGATTGGGTGCACTCAGGAAAGAAAGGAGAAAAGAACAAAAAATGTTAAAGTGTGTTCAAGATGGCTTTTCCCTTAGGCAATTTTACCCTCTGAGGGCTATTGTTGTTGTTGTTATGTGCCATTGAGTCAGACCTGACTCATAGCGACCCCTCCTTTGGTTTCCGAGGCAGTATCACTATGAAAGTAGATTGCCCTATCTTCCTTCCAAGGAGTGGCTGGTGGGTTTGAACTGCCAGCCTTCTGGTTAGCAGTCAAGTGCCTTAGGCACTACGCCTATAGATCTATCATATATATGTATATGGATTTATATAAGATTTGCATGTATATATATGGAAATCTCCACATGGCTAATATAAAAATTAATGGAAACATCAAGTGTCAGTGAGTGTGCATAGAAAATATTCTTAGTGGGAATGTAATATGGCACAACTACTCTACAAAGAACTACAGTGATTTTTTATAAAACTACACATGCAACTAACATATGATCCAGTAATCAGAAACTCCTGAGCATTTATTCCAGAAAATTGGATAAATGAATGCTTGCCAAAGCTTTATTCTTAATAGTCCAAAATTGGAAACAACCCAGATGTCTTCCAACAGGTGAATGGATAAACAAACTGTAATAATCCATTCCAGGCAATATTACTCAGCAAGAAAAATGAACAAACTATTGTTACATGCAGAAACCTGGATGAACATCTGGAGAATTATGTTGAATAAAACAGCAACAACTTTGATCTCAAAAGGTTACATCCCACATGATTCCATTTATATAACATTCTTGAAACAAGACAGAAATAGAGCACACATTGGTGGTTGCCAGGAGATAAAGAATAGTTAGGGCCAGGAGGAAAGTGAAGATGTGCTTGTGGTGACTGTATTAGTGTCAGTATCTCAGTGGTGAAGCTATCCAAGATGTTACCATGGGGACAAACTAGATAAAAGTACCCATTTTTTCTCCATGTTATTTCTTAAAACTGCATGTGAATTTACAATTTTCTCAAAATAACAAATTTAGGTAAACAAATAAATAAAATGAGCAACTTAAATCTGTTCCTCTTTTTTTTTTTTTCCCCCTTTTTGGGAAACTTTCATATTATCAACAACAATCAACAGTTTGTACAAAATAACTGTTGATAACACAGATCTAAATTCATTTTTTGCCAAAGACCATGATTCTCTCATTTTAAAATCTGATATTTGTAACTCTTCTAATGCATTTTCTATTTATCTAAAGAAATATAATGCCCTTAATGGCATTTTCTCAGCATTCCCAGGGTATGTGCATGGGTGATACACTTTAATTACGAAATCCAGTCTTTGGTACATTTAAGTCAAAATATATATTTTTTAAGCCAAGGAAATTTTCATTCATTTTGACTTACTTATTTTAGTTAAGGAGCTCTGATGGCACAGTGTCTAAGGCATTTGAATGCTAACCAGCAGGTTGTTGGTTCAAACCCACCAGCCACTCCATGAGCAATCTACTTCTGTAAAGATTTACTGCCTGACAAACCCAGTGGGGGTTGCTATGGGTCAGAATTGGCTGGATGGCAGTTTTTTTTTTTTGTTGTTGTTTTTTAATTTTAGTTAGCTAAACAACATGCGTAATAAATGTTCCTCTCCAATATGACTTTTTTCCCTTTTTATAATCTAGCAAACCTAGTAAGGCATGTATTGCATCTGATTTATTTTCTCACTTAATTTAGTATTAATAATACTATCTTGGTAGTGATAAATTTTTCATTTCTTTTTATATATCTTACAATTCTTACCACAAATTTCAAAATCAGTAAACAAGCAGATATTTCCTTTGTTTTTCTGTAAAAACTGTACTGTAGCTTTTATGATAAACAGTATTATATTGCCTAAATATTGGATACCCACTGCCATCAAGTCAATTCTGACTCATAGTGGCCTACATTGGGTTTCTAAGTTGAAAATCTTTACAGAAGTAGATTACCTCATCTTCCTTCTGCAGAGTAGCTGCTGGGTTTGCACTGCTGACCTTCCCATCAGCTACTACATCAGCAGAGCTCATTAAACATTGGATAAATAATATCATTTTATGAACTTCCTGTCAATATTTTATATTGCTCTTTATTTACCATTATTGAATATAATCAATTATTTGCTTTTTAACAAAAATATTTCACATTCTAATAATTGCACACGTTTTTTTGTATAGAAATTATTTGAATTCTTTTAATAAAAATGTGCTTCTAGTCACAATAGCTTCATTGAACAAAATTTATCTTCAATACTATTTGTTTCCATTTGAAAACTTTTTGAGTAAAGTGAAATATTAAAGTGATTGATTTGTATGTCATTAGTTTTTACTGGAAACCCTTTATGCTGTCAGAAGAATGTGAAGGATGTGAAAATCATCATCCACTATAGTTTAGCACCTGTTTTTTTTTTCATTTTCTTATTAAATTTGCCAATTTCCTGAATATGATTTTATTTGTCTCTCAAAGAGAAGGTTAGAACTACAATTTTTGCTTTTGAGTTGTGAATTTTATATTAATCATTCTCTTAAATTCTTACTGTGTTGCTAAAAATTGTTCTTCATTTAATAAATAGTATGCACAAATTAAATCTAACATCTTCAGATAATATATTTCTATAGCTGATTTTTATTAGATCAGTAATTAACTCTTCTTTAAATAAAGAAACTGCAATATATTGTTTTAGAATTTTCAGGCAGAACATAATCAAGAGAAGGTTGTTTTTAGTTTTTTTTTTTTTGCTTTTTTTCCAGTTTTTAAAAATCTAAGCACACTAATGGATTACCACAAACTTAGTAGCTCAAAGAACAGGTATTTATCATCTCATGGTACTGGGTACAGCTTAGCTGGGTCTTTTGCTTCAAGGCCTTCAAGACAAAAATAGGTTTGTCCAGTGCTGCAGTCTCATATCAAGAATTGACTGGAAAAGGATCTGCTTCCAAGCTTATGTGAGAGCTTTGGTGGCGTAGTGCCTAAGGCACTTGACTGCTAACCAGAGGCTGGCGGTTCAAACTCACCAGCCACTCCTCGGAAGGAAGATTGGGCAATCTACTTCTGTAGAGATACTGCCTCGGAAACCCAAGGAGGGGTTGCTATGAGTCAAATCAACTTGATGACAGTGAGTTTGTTTTTTGTTTTTTCCCAAGCTTATGTAGTTATCGGCACACAGGAGCTCCTTTTGGCCACAGGAATGAGAGACTCAACTTTTTGCTGGCTGTGACTAGAGGCCACCTTCAGTTCCTTTCCATATAGGTTTCTGTAACATGAATGCTTGATTTCTCAAAGGCAGCAAGGCAGAGAATCTTCCAGCAAGATGAATATTTAAGTTTTAGGTAATGTAATTATGGGTGTAACATCCCATTAGTTTTGCTGTATTCTATTGGTTAAATTCAAGACTCAGGTTCCAGCCACAATCAAAAGGAGGGATTGAACAGGTGCCAACAATCATGGGAACAATCTTAGTCTCCATTCTTCACTGAACCCTTCTCTAAACTTTGAATTTATTTATTTTTTTCTTTTCAAACTTTGTTCTTTGCTAAAGTTCTCTTTTTTAACATTTTATTTTATTTTATAATTTTATCTTTAGAATCCCTGAGTGGTGCAAATGTTCAACATGCTTGCTAGCTAAGTGAATATTTAGAGTTTAAAATCCACATTCCAGTGCCTCAGATGAATGACCTGACAATCTACTTCTGAAAAATCAGTCATTGAAAACCCTATGGAGTACAGCCCTACTCTGACACACAGGGATCACCATGAGCTGGAATCAACTAAATGACAACTGGTACCAGTATTTCAACTTGTCCCTACTCTCTATGATACAATTATTAAACAATAAATAACCACTGAATTGAATATATAGGAAATTTGGACACATTTTCATAAAAATTTTAATTGAAATAAATATAAAAAGTCAAATACTGTGTTTTTAAACAAAAACACACACTTTCTATATTTGTTTGGCAACCACTCCTTCCCCATGGAGATTTTTTGTAAGCACTGCTATGCCAATTTTTTTTTTACACGTTGCTGTTAAAAAAAAAAAAAAAATCATAGCACGTTTATAAAGATTCCTCCTGGAATGAGAGAGTGGTTGGCAAATGAGCATAGAATGCAAGTGCTATTTGTGTAAAAATAAGATAATTAAAATTATTTTTATATATGTCACAAAATTATTTTTACTTAAAAATATTGAAAAATATTTACTTAAAAATTTTGAAAAATATTCAGGTAAAATACAAAGCATATTTAATGAGCATCCAAATTTAAATAAAAAATATTGAATAAAGCTAGTATTTTAATTTACTTTATAGAAAAATATTGAATAATGTTAAAAATGTTATAAAGTGAAATTAAAATCTATTCTGACTTTTGATATAAATGTATTAAAAAAAAAAAAAAACTCGTTGATGTTGAATCGATGTGACTCATAGTGACCTCTCCTTGGGTTTCTGAGGTGGTATCTCTACGGAAGTAGATTGCCCAATCTTCCTTCTGAGGAGTCACTGGTGGGTTTGAACCACTAGACTTCTGGTTAGCAGTCAGATGCCTTAGGCACTACAATATAAAGAATCGGTATCACATGTGAAGTATCATCTCTCTCTATACACACATACACACACATACCGGTAAGAATGAGGTCTGAGTGACAAAAAAGCTTAAGACTACTAGAGGAACACACCCAGAGACCCTGGTGTAGAAAGCTCCAGCACTCTGTGACCAAAAGATCACAGCTTTGGAAATCCTATGGAAGAGTCCTACTCTGCACACACAGTCTCCAAGAGCCAGAGTGATTCAATGGCAGCAAACAATAACTACAGCTGTTGAGAATACTGCACTAATTTACAAATACCTTTAAAGCCTTGAATTTAACCAGAAATGATGCAAAAAATAGATGGTGAGCAAGGAAAACTATGCATTTATGTAAAAATAAATCAGCTTCATATAGAGAAAAAAGATTGGAGATATAATTTGTGTATTCTTTTACCAAGACCTTTCATGTCTCAAAACTTCTTTTCACTCAGAAGAATTGCTACCTCCAGAGCTAGAAGTAGCACAACCTGCAAACGTTCCTGGAAGTAGAACAGTTTGCTCTGTTTTGAAGAATTAGGATTGTGGCCTAATTGTCTCAGCAATTAGCCATAAGCCATTGAGTAGAACCTTTGAGTTATAGATCATACTATGCTAGTCCTGAGGCATCTTTTTGTTCTCTAGCAATTATGTGTATGTTTATTTATTTAATAATAACTTGACACAACTTAATAATTTTATTTATAATTTTTCATATCTGGTTCTAGGGGAAGGGCTTCTCTTTACCAGGTTTAAAAGTGATACTGATCTGGACTGTCCAAAAAAGATTTTGAAATGCACATCATTGTCAAGCCTCCAAACACAACATTTTCTGCTGCTGAAAAGATTGATTAAAAAATTGTGGTCTTGGGGGCGGGGTAAGATGGC
>NW_006921818.1:1845784-1848426 GCF_000298275.1 Orycteropus afer afer | reverse complement strand
GAAGTAGATTGCCCTATCTTCCTTCCGGGGAGTGGCTAGTGGGTTTGAACCACCAGCCTTCTGGTTAGCAGTCAAGTGCCTTAGCCACTACGCTACCAGAGCTCCCATGATAATAATAATATCTATTTAATAAGAATATCCAACCAAATAAGGAGGAATTATTTCTGTGAAGTCAAATCTGACTTATAGTGACTGTATAGGACAGAGTACAACTAACTTCCCCAAAGGATTTCTAAGGCTATAAATCTTTACAGAAGCAGATTGCCAAAGCTTTCTCTCATGGAACAGCTGGTAGGTTTCAACTGTTGACTTTTTGGTTAGTAGCTGAGTGCTTAAGAGTTGTATCTCCAGGGCTCCACAAATAAGAGTATGCTCACTGCCATCAAGTCGATTAGACTCCTAGAGACCCCTCCTTGGGCTTCTGAGGTGGTATCTGTATGGAAGTAGATTGCCCAATCTTCCTTCAGAGGAGTGGCTGGTGGGTTTGAACTTCCAGCCTTTTGAGTATAGTACAGATAAAACGAGAAACTGTAAAAGTGTTGCTGTTAGGTGCCTTCCAGTCACCTCTGAATCATAGCCACCCTATTTACAACAGAACAAAACACTGCCTTATCATGTGCCATCCTCACAATCCCTACTATGCTTGAGCCCATCATAGCAGCCAGTCTTTGTATGTTCCACGCACCATTATTAATGAATGTTTCAGCTATTTCTTCCCATTTTGAGTCATCCCCCATTAGCAAATGATGGTTCCAAAAATTTTACTCCATCCACATCATTAAGGTCAACTTTACTTTGAGGAGGCAGCTCTTCCCCAGCTCTATTTTGAGTGCCTTCTAACATGAGGTACTCATTTTCTGGCACTATTTCAGACAATATTCCAAAACTATTCATAAAGTTATACAGCAATATATCAGACAGTGTTTCATCACCATTCGTACGATTTTTTTGTGCCAATGTTTTCCATAGTGGATGGCTTCATCATTCTTTCCAATCTGTCTTAGTCTAGAAGCTCTGCCAAAATTTTTCATCTGAGTGACACTACTTGTTTGAAATACTGGTGGCATAGCCTCCAACCTCACATAACACACAAGCCACCACAGTATGACAAACTGACAGACACATGGTAGAAAAGTGAAGCATGGTGGTAAACATTTTGATCCCATTAAGCCCTGCTAACCTATTTTTCTGGAGAAAACATAAAAAGCTTGAAATTGCTCTTGGTTATTTCAGCTTTTGTTTTCTGTGGTGTTACATTTTTCTACATCTTTGCTATCTTTCAAATAATTTAAAGACTACGAATACTTCAGAAGTTCATATTTCATCCCCCATACCAAATCTGATTTTCAGAAAGTAGACTAATTATCAATTCTATTCTCAGGAGATATGAATATAAATTATTATTTTACTGACTCAGAAAACTTTGTATTTTCAGGGTACATCTCTAGGTCAGGTGAATGGATTTCTAATGTTGGGATTTTAACCAGCAGTTAGTGTCTAGGAAATGCTTTATTTCAGGAGAGTGGAGCCTTATATCTGCTGAAGTAATTCTTTAGTAGCTTCCCAATCAGCTCTGAAACTTAATCACAGCTGTCTATTATGGAGATTCAACCTTGACCCTACTCCTCAATGATGAAAATGTGTTAAATTATTCTTACAAAACTTATAGTGTGTCTACAGTTCTGAAAGCTCTTTCTCAGGCATCTCTCATAAGTGAAAAAGAGAGAGATAAGTCAGTGTTTAGAGGTGTAGAAAATTCATCAGACTGCGTCTGTTGTGGGCCATCCTGTGGAAGTCTGAGACTCCCTGTGTAGGGGCTTTGTAACCTTCTAGTATGTACGGGGTCTACAATGCATCCTTTTTCTCAGGGGTTTATGGTCTGATTTATTCTTGAGGATACAGGGAAAGGAAAATTAAGCAATCAGAATATATTATTCTCTGCCTGTGCCACGGTCACAAGAGAAAAATAGAATAAGCATCAGGTTATTCTATTTCTTTTCACTGGAAAAGAAAAAGAAGAAAAATCATCCAAAGAACTTTACGTTGCCCTGGGGGACTGTAACATCCTTAACAAGACACGCTTGATTTCCATAATATCTTACTGTAAATTTGCCGATTATCAGGAAACTTTCACTCTAGACTGTTGCCATTCGTTACAACCACTGAAGTAGAGTGAAGGAACCTCTCAAATACCCACATGACAACTCAAACACTGGCCTCTTCTTAGGCTTGGAGGTTTCAAATATGATTGTGTTGTATCTTTCATTTGTTTTTTCCCTCAGTACTATATAAATCGAATTGGAAGGGATAATGTTGCATCTAATTTTATGAAAGATCTGAATACACAGTGAAGCAATACATCAAAACTCGGAAAATTAGATTTAATTTTGAAACTTAAATAAAGTTTGTTGGACTCAGGTCTTGAAAGGAGTGTCGGTGCGAGGAAGCTACCACTGACACGATGATGTAAAAGCAAAAGGAAAGTTTATTGGCTAGCTCGAGCTAGGGTCTCCGCTTATACAGATGCAACAGTTTGGGCAAAAGAGCCCATGCTCTCCTACAATTACATTTTTATAGGAAAAATACAGGGTGGAGTAACACCAAAGCAAAGAGGTACAAATGATTGGTTGTTGCTAGGGGGT
>NW_006921818.1:1837791-1844923 GCF_000298275.1 Orycteropus afer afer | reverse complement strand
CTCAACCTGATAAACATTTATTAAAAAAAAAAAAAAAAAAAAAATACATCACAACTATCAAACATTATCCTCACTGGAAACAACTGAAAGCATTCCTGTAATATAGGAAGAAATCAAGCATGCTGCTTTTGCTGCTTTTATTCAACATCATAATGGAAGCTTTAGCCAGGGAAATTAAGCTAGGGAACGAAATAAATGGCAGCAAAATTGGAAAGGAGGAAATGAAATTATCTCCATTTGCCAAAGACATATTTTATACATAGAAAATGCTAAAGAATCCACAAAAATATATTAGATATAAGAAATAAATTCAGAAATGTTGCAAGGTACATGATCATCAGAAAAAAATCAGCTGTACTTCTATACATTAGAAATGAAAAAAAATCTAGAAAAGAAATTAAGAAAACAATTCTACTTACAACAGCATTAAAAATAACAAAATACCTAGAAATAAATCTAATCAAGGGAATACAAATCTTATACATTGAAAATTGGAAAATATTTTTGAAAGCAATTAAAGACTTAAATAAATGGAAAGACAGCTTGTGTTCATGGATCAGACGGCTTAATATTATTAAAATAGCAATATTCCTGAAATTGATCTATAGAATGAATGTAATCCCTATCAAAGCACCCTACCCCACACCTTTTTTTTCACATGAATAGATAATCAGAGCCTAAATTTCATCAGAATTTCAAGGAACCCTAAATACCCAAAACAATCTTTAATAAGATGAACAAAATTTCAGGATTCAAATTTATTCATCTCAAAACTTCCTACAAAAGCTAAAGTAATCAAAGCAACATAGGACTGGCATAAGAGTAGCCATATTGATAAATCGAATAGAGTTGATTCCAGAAGTTACCTCATACATTGTTGATTAATTGATCTTCAACAAGAAGGCAAATGATGCTGAGGTAACTAGATAGCCACATCACACCATATAAAAGACTCATTCAAAATGGATCAAATATCTAAATGTAAGAACTAAAACTATAATATTCTTAAAATAATTTATAGAAATAAATCTTCATGGTCATCTGTTTGGCAATTGGTTCTTAGACATTACACCAAAAGCACAAATAATAAAAGAAAAATTGGACTTTATGAAAATTAAAAATGTTTGTACATGAAAAGGCACTATAAATAAAGTGAAAAGATAACAACCGAATAAGAGAAATTACTTTCAATCACATATGTAATAAAAGCCTAGATCCAGAATGTATAAGGAACTGTTATAAATCAATAATAGAAAGATACAATTTAAAAAGTGAGCAAAGAACTTGAATAGATATTTTTTCAAAGAATATATACAAATGGTCAATAAAGCACATGAAAAATGCTCAACGTCATTAGTTATTAGGAAAATGCAAGTCAAACCACAATGAGATATCACTATATACCACTCACTCACTGCCATGTAGTGTATTCCAACTTATAGCAACGGCTGTTGGGTTTCCAAGCTTGTAAATCTTTATGGAAGCAGAGCATCCCATTTTTTTTTCCCCTGGAGAAGTTGGTGGGTTCAGACTACCAACCTTTTGATTAGCAACCAAATGCCTTAACCACTACACCATCAGAGCTCCTTCACATACCCACTAGGATGGCTATAATAATAAAATAGAATAAGGAAGATAATATGAGTTAAAGAGGATGTGGAGAAATTTAACCTTTGTCTATTGCTCATGGGAATGTAAAATGGTGCAGTCATTGTGGAAAACAGCTGGTGGCTCCTCAACAGATTAAAAATAGAATTACCAAATGACAGGACAATTCCATTCCTAAGTGAATTGAAAGCAAGAGTTCAAACAAAAACTTGAACAAAAAACATGTTCTGAGCAACATTGTCCATAATAGCCAAAATGTGACAACAACTGAAATCTATCAAATGATGAATGAAAATACCAAAATGTGATGTACTCCCACATGGAATATAATTCAGCCATAAGAAGAATAAAGTGCTGATCCAAACTACAACAGGAATGAACCTTGCAAACATCATACTAAGTGAAAAAAGACAGACAGAAAAGGCCATATATTATGTGATTCTATGTATATGAAAATACATAGACAGAAAATACAGACAGAAGATTAATGGTTGCTCGGGACAACGGAGGGAATGTGTGGAGTGACAGCTTAATGGTCATAGGGCTTTTTTTGAGTGTTGAAAATTTTCTATAATTAGATAATGGTGGTAGTTGAACAACATTGGGAATGTACTAAAAGCTACTGAATTTTGCACTTTCAGTGTTGTAATGGTAGATTTTATGTTATGTGAATTTTATTTTGGGGAAAAAAAAACCTTTTGAAGAGTGTATGATGGGGCAGCATTGTCCCAGTTGCCAAATGGCCCTCCAACTGGCCTGCATCACATTTTCTTTTTGAATAATAATACAATAATCCAACCTGAAGCACATACAAAAGTGAATACCTCTAAATTTCAATTAGGAGCTCTGGTAGCATCGTACCTAAGGCATTTTACTGCTAACTAGAAGGCCGGGGGTTCAAACCCACGAGCCACTGCTTGCAAAGAAAGGTTGGGCAATCTACTTCCTTAGTGATACCACCTCGGAAACCCAAGGAGGGGCTGCTATGAGTTGGGCTGACTTGACAGCACATAACAATAACAACAACAAATTTCAATTGTTGTTACCAGCTAGTCAGCTTGGATTCTTGTTTTCCTTATGTGCAACAAGTACTTGTGACCGTGATAGATTTTATCTGAGGAGAAAGAGAAAAACCTCAGACTTTTTCTGCTAGTTTATAATATTGAATACCTTCAGTTTATACAGAATTTGGTAGTTGATTAAGTATTTCAATAGGGTTTATTTCATGTGGGTTAGATATAATGCATTTGAGCTCTGGTGTTTGTGAACGATACTGAATGTGTAATGGACTGCTAGAAGAATGAACAAATCTGCCTTGGAAGAAGTATAGCCAGAATGCTCTTTAGAAGCAAGAATGGCCAGACTTTGTCTCTCATGCATTGGTTAGAGGGTCAGCGAAAAAGGAGAAGACTCTCAACAAGACAGATTGACAGTGGCTGCATTGATGGACCCGAGTACAGCAATGATAGTGAGGGCCAGGCAGTGTTTCATTTTGTTGAACACAGGATCGCTGAGTCGAAGCTGACAAAATGACACCTAACAACAGTAACATGCACAACATGCACTGGTATAGAATAGAAAGAATGAGAATCAGGGAGGTTGATGGCCTTTAACTTGAACCTTCAAAGAAAAACAAAGAAACCAAACAAACAAACAAAAACAATAGACAGCTGCTGTGGAGTCAATTTTGACTCCTTGTGACCCCATTGCTCCATAGAGTTTTCAATGGCTGATTATTTGGAACTGGATCACCAGAGCTCTCTACTGAGGTGCCTCTGGGTGGACTCTACCCTCCAAACTTTTAGTTAGAAGCCAAGTACATTAAGCATTTAAACCATCCATGGACAATAAAATTTAAACTTCAGATCTCCCCTTGTTGTGCCCAGGTTAAGAAGGAGTTCCTCGGCGAGAGAAATATGCCAACACACGACAATGCAAAAGCAATAGGAGGGTTTATTAGCTAACTTAAGTTAGGGTCTTTGCTGTTACCAGGTCAGTGGCTTAAGCAAAAGATCCCCTGCCCTGATATTCTCACCAATTTATGGAATAATATGGGGAGGGGCAGCACCAGGGCGGGAGGGTACAGATGATTGGTTGTTGCTAAGGGATTTAGGGCAGTGATCTAAGATGTTGGGGGACGTAAAGAAACCCCCCAGCTCCAAAGTTCACTTGTTGTTGTTGTTGTTATGTGCCATCGAGTCAGCCCTGACTCATAGCGACCCCTCCTTGGGTTTCCGAGGCAGTATCACTACGGAAGTAGGATTGCCCAACCTTCCTTCCGAGGAGTGGCTGGTGGGTTTGAACCGCCAGCCGTCTGGTTAGTAGGCAAGTGTCTTAGCCACTATGCTACCAGAGCTCCCAAAGTTCACTTAGGAAAATATTATGTAGGGAGGATGCGGCTCAGATATGTGGGAGAATTTCAGGAGTCGAGCAAATCTCTGATACGTGCTGAATCCGGATGGCTTTTGTGATGCGTGCTGAGTTCGGAGGAAGTTCCTTGATACCCGCTGAGACTGGAGGGCAGATAAAGGCCCTAAGGAGTGTTTAGAATTACAAAAGTCCTGTTAGCATTGCTGACACTAAAAGGTTTCTGGTTAAAGATTTTCCTGGAGGCTGCTAGAACTCTGGCTTCAGATTGACTCACACCCTCAATAAGCTTACGTTTTGTCTCCTATAGAATGGGAGTACACAGATCCATGGTTTAATGAATGCTAACAGCCATCACAATTGTTGCTGTCATTGTTTAGTCTAAACTTTGGAGGCAGGAATGCTGCTTTTTTTTTTTTTTTAATCATCATTTTGCTGATGTGAGAATCGAAACCCAGAAAGAATATTACCTAAGGATAGTAATTGGAAAACCTGAGGCTTTTAGTTTAGAGTTTAGTCTCATCCTTTCTTTCCACCCAGCTTCCCCTCCTGGAACTAGAACATTCTGTCACCTAAGCAAACAAAGCCTCAGGCAAAGGGTACAATTGTATTGGGAACAATGCCCTAAAAGCTTTTCTTATTAATCTGGTAAACAAGGGTGTGCAACACAGGCTATTTTAAAGTTCTTAAAGTTCTTCCTATCTCTCTTGCATGTTTTTCTCTTTATCTCTGCCATGAACCTCATTTAAACCCAGATCAGGTCTTTGGAAATGTTTAGCATATAGTACATTGTAACTAATAAAACCAAACCCACCCCCCTGCAGTTGAGTGAGATCTGATTCATAGCCACCCCTCCTTGGGTTTCCTAGGATCACTACAGAAGGAGATTGCCCAACTTTCCTTTTGAGGAGTGGCTGGAGGGTTTGAACCACCAGCCTTCTAGTTAGCAGTCAAATGCCTTAGGCACTACACCACCAAGGTAGGGCTATTTGGCCATGGGAGCTGTGGTTTTCTGAGGCTCAGGATGGACTCCTGGTCTCAAACTCCTTCTGGGTGGCAGTGTGTTCCTGGAAGGGGGCTGAGATGGGAAACACCACAGTGAAAAACAACATTGACTGTGTTTGCCAAATAATCTTCACTGCTTTCTAAATGTTACTGAAGGTAGTCTCTCTCTCAGCTCCGGTAACATGATCATAATTCTACTGCAGTGACACCTTGATAACAGAATGATGACCTAGTGTGAATAGTAAGAACTTTGGAAGCTAATTTCTTCTTCCTATCTCCCTGGGATCAATAGTAGGTCAACTCCATGCTGTCAAGTTAGTCTAAATGCCTCCATTTTGAGGTTTGCTGATGGTTCAAATCCACTAGCCACTCCTTGGGAGAAAGGTTGGGCAATCTATTTCCATAGTGATACAGCATCGGAAACCCAGGAAGGGGTCGCTATGAGTTGGATCTGACTCAATGGCAGTGTGTTTGGTTTTGGTTATTATATTCCCCTTTTGATCCAGCCTCCACCAGGGGGCAAAGATCATATCACCATGTAGGAGTAACCTTTCTGCATGAAATCAACCTGAGATTGTAATTTGCTTTTACAAGCTTTTAAGGCTCCAGATGATATTCACAGATGAGTAGCTGGGCACCATCTGGTTTATAGTTTCTTATGCCATATTAATCTGGGAGCTCTGGTAGCATAGTGGCTAAGGCACTTGACTGCTAACCAGAAGGCTGGCAGTTCAAACCCACCAGCCACTCCTCGGAAGGAAGATGGGGCAATCTACTTCAGTAGTGATACTGCCTCGGAAACCCAAGGAGGGGTCGCTATGAGTCGGATCCGACTCAACGGCACATAACAACAACAACAACAACATGCCATATTAATAGATCTCACCACCAGCATAATTGAGGTTGTGGAAATAGACAATGGGCCACATTAGAGGAACAATTCTCAGTCTAACATTGAGTATAAGAGCTGGAGTATATTGCACAAGGGAAAAGGGAGGATAAGACTTAAGATATATAAGTCTATTGAAGTTGCATAATGGGTTTCATGGCCAGGGAAGATGTGGTAGAGTTACATAGGTTGGATAACGATATTTCATAGCATTAT
The DNA here is from genome assembly GCF_000298275.1 of Orycteropus afer afer. Lineage (NCBI taxonomy): Eukaryota > Metazoa > Chordata > Mammalia > Tubulidentata > Orycteropodidae > Orycteropus > Orycteropus afer. Next base: position 1,838,838 of record NW_006921818.1, on the reverse strand, counting down.
ACATATAATAATTATTATGATTTAGCTGATTATTCCAAGTTGCAATAAAGAGAGCAGCCAAGGTCCAATACCCTTTGGTAACCAACTGAAAATGTGTAGAAAATATAGTCATCTTTAGCAAGTATATGCAGCCTGAGGATCTTTTGGTGAATTTTCTTAGTATTTAGTTCAGTTTCTCTGCTAGTATTCACCCAATAACAGCAATGGTTCAAACTCCACCTTGTTGAGACACAATAAAATCAAGAATCATTCTGTTATATAGTACAACTTTAGAATAGAAGTCTAGGAATTTCTGTTGATCTGCCATTCTGTCTGCCATATCATCACCAATTTGAGCCATGGTGGCTGACAAGTTACAGATGAACTTCTCAAGTTGGAGAACACTGTTACTGGGTAAGAAGGCCTAGAGAAACAGATTGTTGATATAATAGTTACCAGAGTGTATTTTGATTTATAGTATGCTAATGCATCTGAATTTTCTTCTCTACATCAGAGAGGGAATGACATATCCAACATTCAGTCAAATTGCTAGCTGTTCTGGTTACCTAGTACCACTCTGACACATACTACAAATGGGATGGTCTTAACAAGCAGGAGTTTATTCTTACAATTTGGAGGCTTCAAGTCCAAGTTCAAAGTGCCAAGCTCTAGGGGTTGGGTGAAAACCCCTTAACCTTGAGGTCCAGCTCTGCCTTCTGCTCCCGGCCCACTGGAGCTAGAGGCATTTCTTCACTCAGACAGCTGCTGGCTGCTGAGGCTGAGAAGCCCCGAAGTTGACAAGGAAAAAGGCACAGTCCCGATGTTACCAAACCCCACAGCAGGCCATTAACTTAAGTCCATTGTAAGTCCTGTTGGGTTCCCCCCCACGGCAGGGCTCCCCCAACCCAAGTCAGGGATAACGCCACCCGAAATCACTCACAAAAGACGTCTCTTGATGCAAAAGCAGGAGGAGTTTATTCGGAGTTCCAGCGCGCTGGGGCTCGACTCATATCCCACGCAGGGGCAGAGGAGTAGAGCCCCGAGCTTCCAACACACATACTATTTAAA
>NW_006921818.1:1822688-1837691 GCF_000298275.1 Orycteropus afer afer | reverse complement strand
AGATTGTGTTAATTTAACAAATGCATTTTCCTTCCATGCATCAGAAGAAACTATTATAAAGAGAAACATGAACCTTCAAGTTGAATGAAATTGTCAATGAAAAATACCACAAGTATGAAGTAAATCTAATAACATGAAATTAGCAACAATGATAAAGTCCAGAAATTCAGCAAGATGCAGAGAATCTTGTTCTGTCTTCTTGGTACTAGCTGTCTACCTCGGATGCTGTCTGCTTCTATCCATTAGGACATTTTAAAATAATTTTAGTAGTCCAAAGGGTTGACAAATCCATCAAGGTGCTTTGACCTTTTTCAGTTGGGACAAACAGCTCCAAGTTTTAACTCCCTGTCATTTGGAAGCACATGATTTACTAAGAACTAGATATGCACCTTTCCAGTGAGGTTCTAGTGAGTTGTTTTTTTTTTTTTATAGATCTGTTTTCCAAGATTAGGCAGAATTTGGTATTCTACTTTTTGGTCAGTAAAGTCTTCTTTAACCTGGAAAAAATTTAGGATATTGGGTGACAACTTAAAATGCCCAAGGCTAACTTATAATAATAATTCTAAAAAGTGAAAAACCTGAAGGGAATTAATTATAAACCTAACACAAAGTAAAAAAAAAAAAATAGATGAAAATATTTCTAAATGTAATCCTTAGTTTTATTTGCTAAGAGCTTCAGATATACATAGTAATATTGATAAATGATATTAAATAGGGTATACCTAGAATATATTAAGATTATCAAGTCTGTAAATCTGAATATTAATAAAAATTTTATGGATCAATGATATAAATACTTCAAAGTAAACTATTGACTTTGACGTTGGTATATTCAAACGAAATAGTTGCAACCACATTAGCATTTGAAATCTTTATAAAGCAGAAACCAGTCTCTTGTGGCTTTCCATGAAGTTTCAAAGTTGTCATGAGTTTATCGAGAGTCACTGAGAAGTAATACTTGAGTTAATCAATAAGAGATCTGAAAGGTAAAATCTTTAGCTATGCATCCTGGTTTTTAACCATTTTCCTCCATTTTGCTCTGGTGGTGTAGAAGGCTGGCAGTTCAAACCCACCAGCCACTCCTTGGAAGGAAGATTGGGCAATCTACTTCTATAGAGATTGTTGTTGTTGTTATGTGCCGTCGAGTTGCTCCAACTCATAGTGACCCCTCCTTGGGTTTCCGAGGCAGTATCACTACAGAAATAAGTGAGGTCGCTATGAGTCGGGATCAACTTGACGACAGTGAATTTGGTTTTTTAGGTTTTGGATTAAACTCCCCTTTTTAATTTACAACTTTAACATCGTTTCAATCAAACTGCTTTTGGCATGTTGCAGTTAGCAAAGTTGACGTAATGATTTTTAAAATATTATTACATATTCTTCATTCTAAGGTATCTTTGATTATAATAAACACTATTCACAGTTCTTCTGACACCAAGGGGAACGTTCCTAAATAAACAAGAAATAGTGTCCAATTAGCTGGCAGCAGTATCTATTTATATAATTAAATATGATTTTACTCATCAATATCATATTAGAATCTAAATTTTCTTAGAATATAATATTTCCTCACTTACAGATTCTAAAACAAAATCACTTTTGATTCTTCGCCATTATGCATGGCATCATCGGGACACAGTACTGTTTCAGTTAATTTATGCTCGTTACCCATTTAATGCCAATAAAATTAACAATACCTCTTTGGCATGTGGTTGATTCAGGTTTTATACGCATTTGAGTAAAATAATAGTTCTTTTAGCTTAAATTGTATTTATCTGGAAATTAAGCAGCTTTTTTGGAAGACCAGAGGGAAAGTGTAACAGGTAGATTTTTGGTGCTTTGCAGATAGTGCTTCACTGTGTGAGAATCAGTCATGCCAATCTTCCCAGTTTTGTAAATGCTTGATCTACTCTGAAAGATTTGATAAGTACAACTGCCTTTAATTGCAATGGATGGTGTATGTCCGGGAATCTTTTGTAAATGTCTTAATGATAAATGGCTGCATAGTTTTGGTTTTCTTATCTTCTAAAGTCCTTGTAAGTATTTCATTGTTACTTAATAAGATAGTTTATAGGGAGCTCTGGTGACATAGTGCCTAGGGCATTTAACTGCTAACCAGAAGGCTGATGGTTCAAACTGACCAGCCACTCCTTGGAAGAAAGATTGGGCCGTCTACTTCTATCAGAAGCCCAAGGAGGGGTCACTATGAGTCAAATCAATTTGACAGTGAGTTTGGTAAGTTTGTTATTCTTTCAGCGATATAAATTTGTCCACTTCTAAAAGTAAAACTGTGTTTCTTGGTGTTCTTTCTTATTTATAATATCTTTTGTATTTTCTGCAGTCCCTGGGTGATGTAAACTGTTAACTTGCTTGGCTGTTAAGCAAAACTTTGGTGGTTAGAGTCCACCCAGAGGCACCTTGGAAGAAAGGCATAGTTATCTCCTTCTGAAAAATCAGCTCTTGGAAACTCTATGGAACACAATGCTGACATATATGGGTCTGTCATGAATTAGAGTTAATTTGATGGCAACTGCTTAGCTTTTATATATTTCACTTCTAGTGTAGCATCTTGGTGCAATTTTGGGAAAAAATATTTTCTGTGGTAGAATCTAAATTATAATTCAGTTGCATGTGGTGATTGTTGTGCAAGTAATTACAGTAAAGTGATATTTTCATAGGTTCACTGTGAGTTGGAATCAACTTGATGGCAGTGGATCTTTTAATTTTGTAACATTCTCATAAGCAATACCTTTTTCCACATGGCACAATTCCAGTATGTCAAGTATTCAGGCCTGCATCTGCACTTGAATCATCTTTCTGCTGCAGCAAGTTTATACTTTCACTGTATCTTATTTGAGAATAGTTCAAATACAGGGAAAAGAGTGCTTTAAAAATCAAGAAACACTATATGAATGTGTGCATGTGGGAGAAGTATTTACTTTTTGTTTTTTGTTTAACAAACAATGCCTTAAGTATAACATGTGGTGTTAATTCTGGAAAAGGGGAATATAGTAAGTCTCTGAGGATTATAACTGAGCAGGGCTAACCATAGGCAAAATGGTGTAATACTCGATTTGTGTATGATTGCTGTCTAGTCTCTGTCACCACCAGTTTCTTCATGAAACAGGCATATTCTTGCTCTGAAGCAATCTCTCACAAATTTCAGCATTTTATTTTCTAGCTCATGCAATGCATAACTACTCACAAAGTCTGTGTAAGACTAGACTTGAAATCAAATGGATTTAGAACTTGATATTTGAGTTATGTTGTATTTAGTGTATTTCCTTCTGACCCATGATCTTCTATACTTGGTTGGCATCTATTTTTCAGGTTTCCATTTGTATTGTTACTCCACTAAACACTTATTTTTAACCCTGGAAAAAAGTTAAAATAAACTGAAAAAGCAAGATATATGACTACTAGTTCCTGCTAACCCAAATCAATTCCAACTCATAGATAAAGAAGAAATAAATCAACAAGGTAGATGAAATAAACAACATTATGGATTTAATGAAGAACTCTTGCATCATACACCTGATATTCCCTGCCTTTCTTAGGTTCAGGCAATATCTCACCTTTTCCACACAATTTCTGAGCTTCCACCAAACGTAATTTAAAGATGCCTGAAAGTGTTCACACAGTTCTCACTTAGCTCTATGGGAGGAAAGAAGAAATGCTGAGTTTCCAGAGTGATAGATATCACATTGATGAACTCATCACACACACAGAGACACACACACACACAAAGCAAAAGAGAAAGTTCCTAAACCAACTCTGTCTTTAAATACTATGAAAATAAATAAAGGCAACTCAGGTGAGAACAACTCACTAACCCATGCTGCCAAATCCATTCCTACTCATAGCAATCCTATAGGACAGTGTAAAAGTGTCCCATAGGTTTTCCAATGATGTGAACTTTGTAGAAGGAGACTTGGTGGCACAATAGTTAAGCCTTCAGCTGTTAATCTAAAAGTTGGCAGTTTGAACATATCCAGAATTTCCGTGGACGAAAGACCTCACGATCTGCTCCCATAAAGTTTTTATCCTATGCTGTTGTTGTTATGTGCTGTCGAGTCGGACCTGACTCATAGAGACCCCTCCTTGTGTTGCTGAGGCAGTATCACTAGGGAAATATATTGCCCAACCTTCCTTCCGAGTGGGGGCTTATATCTTATAGGGCTGTCAAAATTGACTCCAGTGCATCTAATAACAATAATAACAATCTTTATAGTAGCAACTGGTGAGTTTGGACTTTTCAGTTAGCATCTGAGGGTTTAACCACTGGGCCACCAGGGATCCTTAAATGAGAACAAGTCTTGACTATTGATTCAAAATTTACTATAAAAAGAGAGTCAGCCAACATCACTTGATATTGGCAGAGACTCAAAGACAGACAAGGGATAGGTGAAGCTTGATAATAGAAGACAATGAAGGCTTCAGGAAGATTTCAGGTATGTTCTGACTAGAGACTATTGGCATGAAGAAGTTGGAGGCAGGCAAACCAGGAGTGAGTATCTTATGAAATTGGTTTGGGGGGCATAATTGCTTTTTTTTTCCGTTCCTGGGTTCAAAGTTGTGACAATATTTAAGAAAGTTGGCAAGTATAGACCAAGTCCTGACAGTTTGGGGCCAATTGCTACCAAGGTTGTGATTTGTCTTCCGGGGCTGGTGGCTGCAAAAGTTGTAGGTCAGAGTTCAATTTTCATGTATGGAGGATTCATTGTCTGTTTTTACATTCAGTCTTTCATGCAGGTCCATATAATTTAACATCTGCCCCAAATTCCCTGTAATAGTTTTGATATTATAACTGACAAAGGAAGAATAAAGAGCCCATAGATTTCAAATTTCAAATTTCCTTTCAGCTGTGTTTGATTTTATGGCTAAAAAAGATTGGTGATTGGAATGCAATTTTATTTATAAGGAAATACTGAAATCTGTGAAAATTGGCACTAACTGCACAATTGTACACTTAAATCTCACAACCTTAACTAACACACTGTATTTGGAGCTTCATAGGAACAAGGACCATGCTGTTTCTAATAATCAAAAGAAAATATTCTTAGAAAACAGATTACACTGAAACTGCAAATTATGGCCTAGGTAGAAGTATGGACATCTTAGACTAGAGTGAATATTGGTGAACATTCAAATGACAGGGAGATTAAGTAAATCAGTCAAATTCCCACAGACCATTTGTAGCAGAGCCAGTTAGGAGCAGAGCTGATGGTAGTCTTTGAATACTAGTGCAAGGGTCAGCAAATGTTTTCTATAAAGGATCACATAGCCCCTACTGCATATTATTCTTCATTTTGATTTGCTATTGTTGTATCTACACCACTTTAAAAATATAAAAATACAGTGTATTGTGCAAAAACAAGCCATAGATTATTGACATCTTGTTCTGTGTACCAAACAGTTAATGATAATGTATTAGGAAGAATAACAGTAAAGTTTCCAACTGACTCCTATGCTTGCATAGTGCAGTCATCTGTCCATTCTTAAAACTGACCACCAGACAAACCTGTTGATCAAACAAAGTGAAGTTTACTATACCTTCTGATGTGAGGGAGAATATCAATTTTACAGCCTTAAAATGTCTCTGAAGGATACACTCAGGAGAGGATAATCATAATATTAATGCATTGGTAGGGTCATTTTGCATGTGTGTGTCTGTCCATTCATGGTGCAAGCAGATAATGTACTCAGCTGCTAACTGAAATGCTGAAGGTTCAAATCTATTTAGAGGTACCTCAGCAGAAAAACTTGGAGATCAATTTATGAAAATCAGCCATTGAAACCCAATGAAACAGAGTTCTACCCTGACACACTTGGTGTTGCTGTTAGTTGGACCCCACTCGATGGTAACTGGCTTTAGGGTTATTTTTTTACACAGTTCTTGTAAGGCAGGAGATTGCCTTATGATTAAACAGAATTTATGGGAAAAGAGATTGAGAGACAAAAGATGAGTGTCTTAAAGTGATTACTGATGAGCAAGCAATTAGACTTTATAAGCAAACTGTTCAGTTGGTTCACAGTCTTACTTTTGAAGAACAGGTACCATCAGAAGCAGACAAAAAAAATTAAAAAAAAAAAAAAACTAACTGCCATTGAGTGACTTATAGCAAACCCTCTTTTTTTTTTCTGATTCAGCATTGTTCAGCAAAAAAGCATGCATTATTCTAGAATTGTTCGCATATGCACAAGAAAGTGTATTGGCATAGTTAGTTCTCAGTACCTACTGTTATGGAAATTAACTTGAAAATTAAATGATCAAAGCATACTATAAACTGTCCAGTGCCCAACAATGCCTGGCACAGTCAAGATGACTAATGGAAAAAAAAAATACTGAATCGTATTATTTGATTTCAGATTCTAATCCAAAAAGATTTAATTAGGTGAAAACAGTGATTATTTGTTTGAGCACCTTGATTTTCAGTTAAAGTCCTTCTGAATTGTAAGAAAATGAATGGAACAAAATGAGCTGTACCTTAACTTCCTACATGGCAGAATTTCTCTTTTAGCCCACAATTTATTGGAAAATATGTGCTTCTTTTTCAATCCTCGGTCTGCTTACTTTTATTGTCTCCTTCTCTTTGAGAGTGAAGCTTCTAGATCCACTCACGATAATGCCAGTGAAAGGAAAAGATACTCTGCTACAACATACAAACCTATCTGCTTACAGGGAAGAGGGGGTGGGTGTAACTAGCTTAACCTATTCATGTTGCAATCTGAAAACACTAATCTCTCAGACATCTTTATTTCCCCAGGTCCCTCTGCTAAGCCCCAATTTAGAGAGAAACACCTATTTCTTATATCTCTAAGTGGAAATTCTCAAATGGCGGTAGATAAACTGTGTACCAAGCTGTCAGCTACATGTGTTATAAAACTCCAGGAAATGCTCTTTATTTCACATGTCAGTTGGCTTTGCCTTGAATAAACTACTCTCTAACAGCAGGTAATTATCCTTCTTTTTTGGTTGCCTGTAGCAATGCATCCTGTCTCCCTCCCTGCTGCATGTAGCACCATTCCCTCATTCAGCACATACACATAGACACACAAATACACACTCACACATGTATTTCTACTGCAGAATAGAGAGAATGCATCTTAGGGAATTATTTTACAAATCAGTAGAGTAAGGGAAAAAAAAGATTAAGACAAGATACCTGAATGATGAGTTCAGAATAATGAAGATAAAAAATCTTGGGTTTGAGACTAAGGAGGCCATGCTGAGTCAAGTTTAGGGTGAGCCATACATGAAGTCAAATGATTGGGACTCTTTTCTAAAATCCTTTTAAAAAATTTGTCTAAAATCCTTAGGTTTTTAAGATGATGGAGAGCTTGATATAAATTTATAATTCATAACTATATGAGTGAATGAACATAAAAACAGGAGGAGAATAAGCATATGCAGGGAAAGTAAGCTCCAACTGAACTAAGGTTGAACACTTAAAATAGCATAAAACAAAACAAAACAAAAAATTTAGTTGCCATTAAGTTGATTCGCACTCATAGTGATACGTGTGTCAGACTAGAATTGTGGCACAGGGTTTTAAATAGTTGACTTTTTTTGAAGAAGATTGCCAGGGTTTTCTTCTGAGACCCTTCTGGGTGGACCCGATCCTCCAACTTCTCTGCTAGCAGTTGAGTCCATTAACTGCCCCAGCCAGTGTCTTCTAGTTGAATACTGAGGTTTAGATAAAGATCTAATCAACAGCTAAGATTTTTCCAGAGGGGCTAAATGCATAGGAAGACTAACAGTAAATTGGGTCACATTTTAGGGACACACTGGTTTCTCATTTCAATAGGCCATACTCTTTGTGTGTATGTAAGACTTTCCCAGGTCCCTGATGCCAAATGTCTGAAAATGGAACAATATTGTATAATTAGATGACTTTTCTTGTTTAGTTCCCATTTAAAGACATATTTAGAAGTTAATGAAGTTTATTAGTCATTCTAATTGAATGATTAAGATACTTTTAAAAGAGGATCAGGGAAAAAAGCTAAAAAAAATACACATTCACGTTCCTATGTGTACATATGTGTATGTCTGTAGAATTTTAAATTTCCATTATATTTGAAATATGTATCACATAATATTATATTATTTTATAAAATTGAGGTATAATTCAACATATTAAAACATTTTTAAAGAGTTTCAGTTTTAATGATTTTCTCTACCTTGAGAATTAATCTATTTTACAATTCTTTAATCTGTAACAGTAACTCATTAACAAAAGAATTACTGATTTAAAAAGAAAAAAGTGTCAGAGAATTTAATTTATCAATTTGTTGTTTTACATATCAGTAAAATAATAAAGAGCTATTGATTACATAGTGTTTACTGTGTGCCAGTCTGTATTCCAAATATTTTATTTATTTTAATTAATTTCATCTTTATTTTACTCATAGTTTTTATACCCATTTTACAAGTGAGGAAGCTGAGGGCAAAATGTTACACAGACAGCCTTTGGTAGAGCCCAGATCCAATTTTAGATAGTCTGGTTCCAGAATTCAGAACTGCTGTGATGCTTTCACAGGATTGTTATTTGTATCAATCAAGACAAGGTATGTAAAAATGGTTTAAAATATTACAGCAATGTGAAAATGTGAATCATTTTATTTGCAAGTAAAATAGATCAAGAAGTTCATCAATGTTATTTATTGAGTTCCACCTGTGTACAATAACTAGATGATTTGCTGTTGTTAGTTGTGTCAAGGTAATCCCAAGAGAAAACTGCTCCAAAGGATTTCCAAAGCAGCAACTTTTAAGAAGAAGATTGTCAGGTCTTACTTCCAAGGTGCCTCTGGGTGTGTATGAACTGCCAATATTATTCATTTTAAATGCTTTTGAGGAGTTCCACTGGTGCAGTGGTTAAGGTGTTTGGCTGTTAACCAAAAAGACAGTGGTTCAAACCTACCATCCACTCTGTAGAAGAAAGATGGGGAAGTCTGCTTCTGTGAAGATTTACAGGCTTAGAAACCCAATGAGGGTCACTATGAGTCAGAGTCAACTCAATGGTAGTAAGTTTGGCTTTCTTGGAGATGCTTTAGGGAATGGTGAACCATTAAAGACAGAAGTATTTACACGTATCTGTCACCTAAACAAATTCATGAGATCTATGAGAATATAAGACTTGAGCTAGCAGCAAGGGGAATTTTAGTTAATAAATATAGGTCAATGTGAGGTTAAAAAGAAAACAAGATCAATGTGGAGTTATCATATGTTGTTAGATTTCAATTCATGATAACCCCATGTGACAGCGGAGAACTGTCCCATAGGTTTTTCTAGGCTCTATTCCTAATGACCACTACTCCCTTGTCAGTTTGTCATACTGTGGTGGCTTGCACATACTATGTCATACTATGAGGCTAGAAGCTATCCTATCGGTATTTCAAATATCAGCAGGGTCACACATGGTGGAGAAGTTTCAGCAGAGCTTCCAGACCAAGACAGAATGGGAAGAAGGATGGGGTCATCTGTTTTTTGGGGAAAAAAAAAAAAGGCCATTGGAAACCTTCTGAATAGCAATGAAACACTATCAGATTTATTATTGGAAAGTTTATGAATAGCAGTGAAACATTGGCTGATACAGTTCTAGAAGATGAGCCCTTCAGATTTTCAGTCACTCAAAATATGACTGGGCAAGAGCTGTCTCCTCAAAGTAGAGTTGAGCTTAATGATGTGGATGGAGTAAAATTTTCAGAACCTTCATTTGTTGGTGGGGCACAATTCAAAATGGGACAAAATAGCTGCAAACATTATTAATAATCTGAAAGTAGAATCCATGAAATACAAAATGGAAAAAATTGTATTCTAGCAAAATTGGAAGTTGTCAAATATAAAATAGGATGCATAAAGATCAATATCCAAAGCATAAGTGAGCTGATATGGACTGGTATCAATCATTTTGAATCAGACAATCGTATGGTCTGCTATGCCAGCAATGACAAATTGAAGATGAATGGCATTGAATTCTTCATTAAAAAGCACATTTCAAGACCCATCCTGAAGTACAATGCAGTCAGAGTCAGTTATAGGATAACATCCATACATCAACAAGGAAATCAGTTAATAATACTATTTTTCAATTTATGCATCAACTACTAAAACCAAAGGTGAAGGAATTGGAGATTTTTATGAACATCTGCAGTCTGAAATTGAAAAAGTGTGCAATCAAGATGTACTGATAATTTCTGGTAATTCAAATATGGAATTTGGAAAGAAAGAAGAAACATTGGTAGTTGGAAATTATAGCTTCAGTGATAGAAATGAGACCAGAGATCACATGACTGAATTTTGCAAGGCCTATGACTTATTCATTGCAAATATTTTTTTTAATAACATAAATTGTGACTATACATATAGAACTCACCAGATGGAATACACAGGAAGCAGATCAACTACATCTGTGGAAAGAGGAGATGGAGAAGCTCAATATCATCTGTCAAAACAGAACCATGAGCTCACTGTGGATTAGATCAGCAATTGCTCATATACAAGTTCAAGTTGAAGCTGAAGAAAATGAAAACAAGTCCACAAAAATCTAAAATACAACCTTGATTCTATCCCAGGTGAATTTAGAGACCATCTGAAGAATAGATTTGACTCATTGAACAACAATGACCAGACAAGTTGTGGGATAACATTAAAAATATCACACATGAAGAAAGCAAAAGGTTATTGAAAAGACAGAAAAGGAAGAAAAGACCAAAAAAGATGTCAGAAGATACTCTGTAATTTGTTCTTGAATGGAGAGCAGATAAAGCATATGGAAGAAATGATGAAATCAAAAAGCTGAACAGTGGATTTCAAAGGGCAGCTAGAGAAGAAAAAATAAAGTACTATAGTGAAATGTGTAAAGACATGGAATTAGAACATCAAAAGGGAAGAACACACTTGGCAGTTCTCAAACTGAAAGAACTGAAGAAACAATTCAAGCTTTGAATTGCCATATTGAAGGATTCTATGGGTAAAATGTTGAATGATGCAGAAAGCATCAAGTCAAGAAATCAGACATCATATTGCACTGGGTGAATTTGATACAGACAACATCTTTAAAGTGTTCTAGGGTAAAGATGTCATTTTGAAGACTAAGGTGAACCTAACCCAAGCCACAGTATTTTCAGTCACCTCATATGTACATGAAAGCTAGGCAGTGAATAAGGAAGAGTGGAGAACTGATGACTTTGAATTGTGTTGGCAAAGAATACTGAAAATACGTGGACTGCCAGAAGAACAAACACATCAGTCCAGGAAGAAGTGCAACTGGAATGCTCCTTAGAAGCAATAATGGCCATAATTAGTCTCACCTGCTTTGCTCATGTTGTAAGAAGGAACCAGTTCCTGGAGAAGGATGTCTTGATTGGTAAAGTGAAAAAGGGAAAGACCCTCAATGAGATGGATTTACACAGTGACTGCAACAATGGGCTCAAGGATTGTGAGGATTGTGAGGATGGTGCAGGACTGAGCAGTGCTTCTTTCTGTTGTAACATGGTCACTATGAATCAGAGCAGAGTGGACAGCATGTAGCAACAACCATCCTTATAGGAACAGATTGCCAATACTTTCTCCCTGCCACAGAGCCACTCGGTGGGTTTGAACTACCCATCTTTCAGTTAACAGCGGAGTGGTTAATTGTTGTATCCCCAGAGCTCCTGGTGTATCATATATAGAGTTTAAAATGAGCATGTTCACTATATTTAAAAAATGAATAAAAGAAAAAAAAAAATATCAGAGACTTAGTAATGGTAAGAATATTCAAATGATAATCCTATACCCAAAAAAAACACAAATACAAAGGTTAATAGCTAAGAAGATGTTTATATCAGTTATCACTTTATTGACTTTCAGTTCCAAACTGAGTTTTTTTGTTGTTGTTCAGTGAGTATGGAGCTGGGTTTTGTAAAATTTTGTCCTTTTCAAGCCAGGAAGATGTCAACTCTTGTTAGTACAGGATGTTGGAGGGATACTAGAGTAGAGAGGGTCTTCTCTTCCTAGTGCCATGACAGGTCACTCTCCAGATTCCAGAAGAATGAAAATTATTTTCCTCTAAATCTTGACCCTTGCAGTTTCTTCACTGCTAGGTGCCAGCAGAACATATCCCTCTCCATCATTTAGTGCCCATATGCTTTCTCTCCCTCTTGAATGGGGCATAATATATGGAAGCACAGGAAAGCATACCTGAAACCAAGCCTACACTGACATACCTCATACATTTTACTCAGCCTTATTAATGCTCATGCCAGAAGCATGTGGTTCTGACCATCTCATAAGGAGGCTGCTTCACTTTCATTGCTCATAATGGCCTTGAACTATGCCAGTTGAACCTGGCATAGAAGTATACTAGGTTCCTCCAGAGAGAAACCTTGACCTCCCACTTTCAGCAATAGAGCAATGTACTGACTTTACTCAAGCCCACCAGACAGCTTGGCTAGCTTGTGCATTAGAAGTTTATTCCTGCTTACTGCTAACTGTGAAGTAGTTCTGGCTGAATGACTTAGTGAATTCCTCTATCATCCAGTGGGTTCAAGTCTCACCTTTTTTACAATTTGTTCTTAACCCCAATTTGTAGTTTGCTTTTTCTTGGCCACACTCTCTCAGTTCCAGGGCACTTTTCATAATTTTCTTTCCATCTTTATAATTACTCTGAAGTCTTATCTTAAGAGTTCTTTTATATGAAACATCACCTATTTGAATCACTGTGAAATTTCTGTCTCTTGATTGTACACAGACTGATTCAGTGCACTTACACTGACGTAGGTAAAGAAAGAATTATTGTTTGGTGCCATCCAGTCAATTTGAACTTATAAAGATCTCATGACAGAGTAAAACTATCTTATAGGGTTTTTAGACTGTAATCTTTATGGGAGCAAATCGCCAAGTCTTTCTCCCACAAAGCCACTCTCTGGATTTGAACTAGCAAACTTTTAGTTAGTGCTAATCATTGAACCACTAGGGTTCATTAAAGAAAAATGAGGGAGTTAGGAAAAAAACTTAGCAGAACATATCCAAACTAAATCAGAGAGAAATAAATGATTAAAAAGGGAAAAAATGAATAACTAAGCAGGCCAGGAGAGAGAAAAGGGGGCAGGAAAAACATCAAAAGAGATAATTAGGGAAACATTTCCAATGCCAAAGAAAGACAGTAAGCCAGAATTTAAGAAATCTTATAGCTCTGGTGGCTCAGTGAGTAAGACATTTATATGGCTGCTTTACCAGAAGGTTGATGGTTCAAACCTACCAGTTGCTCTGTGGGAGAAAGATGAAACAATCTACTTGCATAAAGATTTATAGACTTGGAAATCCTATGGGGGTTGCAATAAGTCAGAATTGCCTTGATGGGTGTGGGTTGGGGTTTAGAACCCAAAGAAGATGAATACAAAGATAACCACATCTATACACATTACTGTACTATTTCAAAAAAGTTTAATGAAAGAAGCCAGAAAATAAAAGCCATAAAAGTGTTGAAGAAGTAGTAAGATGGAAGACAGACTTCATAACAGAAGGGGGGAAAAAAAAAATGAAGGGAGAAAAAAAAGAAAGCTCAGAGACAATGGATTAAAATTTTATTTCAAAGAACATTTTAATCTCTTAATGTAGAATTCTAATAAAATGAAATTATCTTTCATTTTAAAAACAAAATAAAAATAAAACTATCTTTCATTTTAAAAGCAAAGCAAAGCAAAACTAGAGTTTTGCCACAGACATAAAGTAAATTAAATTATATATATATATTTAAGGATTTAAAGCAGGGAAAATATGATCCCAGATGGAAGAAGGAAGATGTCTCAATAAAAAGAAGAACAGATATGAGAAATATGTACATGAATCATTTAAAATAACAATAGGTCAATAGAAAGATGATAGATAGATAGATAGATGAATAGAATAAAACTGAAGACAGAGTAGCACAAACATTTGGAGAAGGATTCATGAAGTTACACTGTATTCTTTTTTTTCCTAGTGGAAAAAGTACTCATTCATATTAGATTCTGACAAGCCAAGGGTGCATATTATAGTATTAAAATATGTATAAAGATTAATTAAAAACTTTAAGAACAAAATAAAGGGATAAAATGAAGGAAAAACTTAAAGGAAGATGGCTAGATAAAAAAAAAGATGGTAGATTATAAATATATTAGTTATTATATTAAATATAAATGAAAAAATCCCCAAATTTAATTGTTGGATTCAATTAAAAGTACTTTTTTTTTTCAATAAAAATCACAACTAATATAAGAATATATATATAGAAACTTTGAAGGGATAATGATGGAAAAAATGTATTCTCTGTATGGTACCTGGGCACTGACAAATATTATTTGATTCTACATACAGATATAACACTATTTTCCATAGAATACAATATATATTCAATGTCAATTTACTAAACTTTAAAGGAAAATGAGCAAGCAAGCATAGTTCAATAATAATTGCACTGACAAAATTTGCTACATCTCAGACACAGATTGTAGCCCCCTTCATGACAAGAGATGAAATTGTGACAGGTGTAGACCATTTGACCTCAGAGAAGGTACATTTCTCATCTCCTGTTTATACTGAGCTTGTCACATAGACCCACCAGGAACAAGAGCCCAATCACAGTCCTTCTAGTACACATGGAACTCATTAATCAGGTTTTCACAATAAATGAATCTAATAACCATGGAAATTGACTTCATATGGCACACAATTTAAATGTCAACATTTATTTTAACTGACTATATTCCAAGAAGCTATATTACAAAAAGCTAAATCCAAGCTCAAGTTTCTAGGAATGTTTGGATCTGAGGTAAATTCAGACCAGGTGTTAGTTCTTTACATAGACCATACAAATACTAATAAAAATGAACTAATAGTAGCTTCACTAATGCCAGACAAAGTAAACATTAAGGCTGGAAGTGTTACTATAAAGAGGAAAAGTTCATAAAGATATTACTACCAATCTGTCAGAAATATATAACATTTCTAAATATGTACACATTTAATGACATCTAAAG
>NW_006921818.1:1819147-1822248 GCF_000298275.1 Orycteropus afer afer | reverse complement strand
GAAGGCTGGTGGTTCAAATGCACCAGCCACTCCTCAGAAGGAAGATGGGGCAATCTACTTCCATAGTGATACTGCCTCGGAAACCCAAGGAGGGGTCGTTATGAGTCGGGTCCGACTGGATGGCACATAACAACAACAACATATTAGTTACCAAAACTTATCATGGTCTGACCTATAGTAAGTCTCAACAATATTTTAAGCAAAGAAAAACTTCTCACTGAATTAGCAGGACTTTATGACACTGACAGAAGGGGTACCATTAAACTAAAAACCCAGTGGAATACCCAGTACTATAAAAATGAACAAAAGAAAGGCCAAGGAGTCCATATAGAACTTGTACAATAAATTGGAAAACAAAATTTATACCAATGGAGGAAAACACCCCGTAAAAATAAAATGAAGGGGTAACAATTTTTCTAAACTGAGGTGGTCCATTTGTATGCAGCTACACTTGTCTCATGTCACTAAAAACATTCTCTGTGCAGAATGATTTTCAGATATCAGATGCTATGCCTTGAAGTCAAGAATCTATCATCATGAGACTATGAAAAGGATATCTATTTTAAAAGCTTCATTGTCCATGGAGGTCATGAACACACTAATAAGGCTATTGTGTATGTGGTGCTTTTTGTCCTGTATCTCTTTGAAAGCTAAGTAATCTTGTTTGGAGTAAAGTCTATTGTATGCCATGAATTTATTTTCATTCTGTGGTGTAATGTACTGCTTTTACATGACCTTCCTAGCATGGTCTTCTAACTCTCACAAAATGATTGTTGGAACTGTGCAAATTCAGGAACTGAAGGTCTTCTGAGGGGAATGGTCAGTTTTTGTTGTTAGTGGAAGAAATATGTCTTGAAATTCACAAGGAGTAGGCTTACATAGGGAGCAGTCCTTACAGAAGTTTCAGAGAGACCTTGCTGCCATCAAAAAGAAGAATCTGGCACAGAGCACATCCTTTGGCCAAATACTCAGGATCCTGTTCTGAGAACCTCTTAGACTCAGACAAAAGTGAGTACTGAAGGCAGTACAAGAGGGCAAGAGGTAGCTGTGGGGGGCTTGTCAGCACACAGAGTGAGAGCTGAGCACTTTCAGGCAGGATGTTTGATGGAAGAGCTCAAAGAGATGTAACACTTGCCCATGCAGAGCAAGAGAGTCCTGAGTGTGTCTTGTGCAGGTGTTGCGTGTTGCCCCCACCCCAGACAGTGAGAGCTAACGTAACATAGTGTCCAAAGAAACCTGGAGGCTTGGATAGAATGACAGGCTTAGAAGGGTACATAGACAGAGGCTTAGTAGATTCTGTTCAGGGGTCTTCATGTTGGCAAGTGAAAATCCAGTGAGGCCCAGTAGCAGAGCAAAAACCTCAAGTGTAGTGATAGCCAGAATCAGTGATGATGTGAACAACATCTGACCTGAACCACCAGAAAAATCCAAATGGACATGGGCATTTGGAGAAAGGTAAGTAGTTTTCCTTTTGAAAATCCATTTTTATTGTTACTGCTTATTTTCTATAAATAATAATAATGGCATTCAGTTGCCAATACTGTATAAGTGTCTCAAGTGTCCAGCTCAATCACAAATGAATTTGCTACCAATAGAATGGTTGCTGGGAGCTCTGGTAGCATAGTGGCTAAGACACTTGCCTGCTAACCAGACGGCTGGCGGTTCAAACCCACCAGCCACTCCTAGGAAGGAAGGTTGGGCAATCCTACTTCCGTAGTGATACTGCCTCGCAAACCCAAGGAGAAGTCGCTATGAGTCGGGTTTGACTTGACGGCACATAACAACAACAACAGAATGGTTGCTACCTGTGGGTGTATGTGTCTCATCTTTAGCAGTCTTATGAGAAATAGCCTATATACTTGTGTGACGCAGGTAGACAGAGATGTAGACACACATTCTGAACTCAAGACCATTGTCACTGGTCAAACAAATTTTAACCCATAGTTTTGGAAATTTAAACAATTCCCTTCATTTAACTGATGAGTCAGGGGGAAAAATAACATTAGAAAATATTTTGATCTGAATTATGATGTATCAACCTTATTCAATGTCCATAAAGTTGCATTTAAAGCAAAAGTTATAAACTTGAGTACATGTATTACAAAAGAAGAAAGGCTGAAAATAAATTATTTAAACATTAATATCAATAAGTTAGAAGAACAGCATATTAAATCAAAACAAATGTTGTTGTTTTGATTCATAGTAACCCTATGTACAACTGAACAAAACTCTTGCTTGGTCATGCACCATTCTCACAATAGTTGTCATGGTTGGGGCTGTTGTTGCAGCCACTGTGTCAATCCATTTCATTGAGGGTCTTCCTCTTTTTCACTGACCCTCTAATTTACCAAGCATGATATCTTTCTCCAGGTATTGGTCCCTTCTCACAACGTGACCAAAATACGAGAGATAAAGTCTAGCAGTTCTTCCTTCTAAGGAGCATTCTAGCTGTAATTCTTCCAACATGGACTTTTTGTTCTTCTTTGAGTCCATGGTACAAGCAATATTTTTTGCCAATGCAACTCAAATGCATCAATTCTTCTGCAGTCTTTCTTATTCATAGTCCAGTTGTGGTCATGTTTGGTAAAGTAGAGGACCAACAAAGGCAAAGGAAACCTTCAATTAGATGGATTGGCACAATGACCCCAACAATGGAGTCAAACATACTAAAGATTATGAAGATTGTCCAAGACTGGCCAATGTTTTATTGTTATATATAAGGTCCATCAAGTTGGAACCAACTTGATGGCAACTGATAACAAAATAGAGCAACCAACTATGTTTATGGTTCAAAAGACTCGATATTGTAAAAGTTATCATTTTTCAACAAATGTATCTATACTTCCAAGGCAATTCCAAGAAAAAGACGAAGACAGACTCAGAAGAAAGAAGAGGCCATCCACTTCTCAAATAATTGGCCAGTGAAAACCTTATGAATAGCAGTGAAACATTGTCTGGTTTGTTACTAGAAAACTTTATGAATATCCCTGAAACATTGTCTGATATTGTGCAGAAGATGAACCCGTCAGGTCTGAAGGCACCCAAAGTATGACTGAAGAAGAGCTGCCTCCTCAAGTAGAGCTGATCTTAATGATGTGGAT
>NW_006921818.1:1811375-1814166 GCF_000298275.1 Orycteropus afer afer | reverse complement strand
GTGAATAAGCAAGACCGAAGAAATTTGATGCTTTTGAGTTGTGGTGTTGATAGAAAGTACCATGGAGTGCCAGAAGAATGAACACATCTGTCCTGGAAGAAGTGCAGCCTGAACGCTCCTTGGAAACAAGAATGGCCAGACTTTGTATCACCTAATTTGGTCATGTTGTAAGAAGAAACCATTCCCTGGAAAGGGATATTATGCTTGGTAAAGTGAAGGTCCAAATAAAAGGGGGAAGACCTTTCAATTGACACATTGGTTGCAACAATAGGGTCAGGTATAGCAAGTATTCTGAGGCTGATACAGGATCTGTCAGTGTTTTGTTTTGTGTATATGGAGTCTCTATGAGTTGGAGCAACTTTACAGCACTTAAGAACAAAAACAACATTAATTAAAAATATGAAAATAGACACACTTACTTTGGGTGATAGAATTCAGAAGAGTGATTACCTTTGAGGAGACAGTTGGAGGTAGTTATCAGAAGGGTGTGTGTGGAATTTCTTGGCTGTCAGTGTTACTGCATGTCTTTATGTATGTTGAGGTTTCACAAGGTATTGTTTTCAATGACTTATTTTATAGACACATATTTTGGACCTTTTTGCTGTTTGTTATACTTCAATAAAAATGATGATTAAAAATACCTACCTCTTGAAGACTATCTCAGATCCTGGAGATAGGACCTGGGTGTACGGATAGTTTAATCACTGTGTGTGCTTCCTAGAAGGGAGAAAGTAGAGAGATCTCTCCATCTCTAGGCCCCTAACTGTCCTGAACACTTATATATTGCTGAGTTATGAGCTATGATAGGATTTTTTGGAATGATTATAGTAACCAGAAATTAATTGAGGAAGAAGATTTTAAAAATATTTTACCAGAGGTAGAAATAAAATGTGATTTAAGCTGAGAAAAGTGCCGTTCAGGAAGAGAATGAGTAATTTGAAGACTCTGGGGGAGATTCAGAATACCATGTGCCTGGATATTAAATAACTAGCACTGGTGGCACAATGGTTAAAACACTCATCTTCTAGCCAAAAATTTGACAGTTTGAATTCACCAGTTGCTCTCAGGGAGAAAGATGTGGCAGTCTGCTTTCCTAAAGATTTACTGCCTTGAAAATCCTATGAGACTGTTCTCCTTTGTCCTATACGATCACTATGAGTTAGAATCAACTTGATGTCAATGGATTTTTTTTTTTTTTTTTTTTTTGGTTGGAAGAGGAATCAGAGTAGAAGCATTGAAAGCTATTGCTTCAAAAGTGTTCTTATTAAAAGTTATTATTTCTCTTTAAGGTGTCAAAAAGAAGTCCCTGGGTGTTGCAAATTATTAAGCACTTAAATCCTAACTGAAATGTTGTTTGAACACACCAAGAGGCATGTCGAAGACAGGATTGGCAATCTGCTTTTGATCATAACAGTCCTGAAAACTCTATGGATCACAGTTCTACTCTACAGATACAGCATCACCATGAGTCAGAATCTACTTGATGAAAACTGGTTTGGCTCTTTGATTTTAAATTGTCAAGAAGGTCATGGTGGCACAAATGGCTTATGTATTCAGCTACTAACTGAAAGGTTAGGGGTTTGACTTCACCTAGAGGTGCCTTGAAAAAATGGCCTGGAGATTTACTTCTAAAAATATCTTCCATTGAAAATCCTACAGATTATAGGTCTACTGTGACACACACAGGGATACCATGAGTTGGGATTTATTTGATGGCAACAGGTTTTTAAGAAGTCAAACTTATATTTGCTCCTTGTTTTCCTAACAGGCTGTAGTGTGTCTATGCTTGTGAATTTGCCTACAGTCTTTTAAAACTGTTTCTATTTATATTTCTAGCTTGCCCATCTATTAAAATAGAAAAATAACCCTAAATTTTATGACAGTTGAAAAAGTAATAACTTCTAGAACCTCCTTGAAAGAACCCACCCATTTCTGACATTTTAAACTATGAGTTAAATGCTCAAGGATTTTGAACATTACTTTATCAGCATTATATCAACTCAGCTGGGCCAATAACATTAAATGTAGAATGAATAATGGAAGAGTTGTTCCCCAAAGCAAAGCAGCAAGGAGAATGCATCACCCATTGGGAAATTAATCCAGAAGTCCCCTTGGGACTCTGACATTGACATACAGGCAGCTCTCTTAACACTGATGCTGTGTGACAAAATCCATGTCCTCACCAGAAGCTGTGTGCATTCTCATCCCTGCAACAACAGGAGTCATTTATAAGAGATGAAAAGACATCATTAGTCTTTCTTGCTGAGGATTGAATGTCATCAGGTAGATTTGTCACACTCAGTGAAGGAAACCTCTATTGCATTTTATATATTTGGTTGTAAAAGACGTTGTCATTTAGATATAGCACAGATGGAGAAGTTGGAAGAGGTGGGAAGGTAATCCTTTAGATAGATGGATTATGCTTGCTTCTTAAAAAGGCTTAAAATAGATGCTGCAAACTGGGCCAAGAAGCCCTTTGCTCAAACAGTTCTATCAAATTAAACAAATATGCATTATATGTAAGGAACAACTGTTGTAGAAGCCTCCAAAGAAGCTGAAGATTTCATAACCTTAAGAAAATATTTGAACAGGGAATTAGGGCATGTAAAACTGGACTTTGACACAAGATGGTATCAAAGTAGTAGCAAGGTCTATATTGTCATGAATGATATCATTTCAAGAATATAAACTCACATATCTTTAAAAGCTAGTATACATTATAGTTGTAACTATATATACATATGTTGTTGTTGTTGTTGTTATTTGCTGTCAAGTCAGCCCTGACCCATAG
>NW_006921818.1:1809889-1811127 GCF_000298275.1 Orycteropus afer afer | reverse complement strand
TATATATATATATAGAGAGAGAGAGAGAGAGAGAGAGAGAGAGAGAGACAGAGATACAGAGACAGAGAGAGAGAAAGAGAGATTTATCTCAAGGATGATTGCAGAGGCTGACAAGTCCCAAGGCCATGAGTCACACATCAGAGTAGAGGCTTCTCCTGATTCAAGTAGCTGTGGCGCTGATAAACCCAAGATCGGCTGGTCAGACAACTGGCTATTGGCTCAGAGTCTGTGACATCTGATGAGTCTGAGGTTGACAGGTAAGATGGCAGGCTTCTGGCTCATGGGTTGTAGAGGCTAATAAATCCCAAGATCAGCAGGCAATAAGGCATGCCACTGGCTCATGTTCTAAGAACCAGAAGTCAGATGATGAGAGCTGGATCCAGGATCCAGAATGAGAAAAAGCTAGAGAGCTTTTCCAGAACATCCATACATATTTGACACATATCCAAGGAGACTCTCTTCCAAACGATTGGCTGCTCATAGCACATTTCATCATGAGGGAAGACTACATCATTATATAACTGACAAACTACACCATAACTGCCAAACCAGAGAATCATGGCCAAGCCAAGTTGACATATAACTTTATCCATCACAAAGACCAAGGAATTTCATTGGTAAAAAGAGATTATTAAAGTCTGATCCTCTTCTTTGTTGAAATTTTGTGTTACTAGAACTTTTCTAAGGTGGTTGAGATTAACAGGAAAGAAAGGACAAAGAGGATATGAAAAAGGAATTTTCCCTTATGGCAAGTGGAATATACAAGGCCAAGACAGCTGTGGGGAAATGGCTTATCTTGGAAGAGTATGTGGCTGAGACTGGAGGCTCTATGCAGTACTGACCATTTTGAATTGGAAGAAGTGTTCTGGAAATAGTGATTAAAAGAATAAACACATATTAACAGCCAAGCAAAGCCCCTGGATGGTGCAAACAGTAAATGCCCTTACTGTGAACAGTAATGTTAGGAGCTCAAATCCACTCAGAGATTCCTCAGAAGGAAGATCTGTGTACAGCAAACAACAATCAAAAAAGTCTGTTAAAAGGACTAAGACCAAAACCAGCAAAAAAGACAGTGAAGGACATTATGCAATGATTAAGGGTCAATCCAGTTTGAAAAGGAATGGCGTGGCATTCATCCTCACAAGCATGTTTCAAGATCTGTCCTGAAGTACAATGCTGTCAGTGATAGGATAATATCCATACGCCTACAAGGAAGACCCGTTAATATGACTGTTATT
>NW_006921818.1:1806513-1807643 GCF_000298275.1 Orycteropus afer afer | reverse complement strand
GATAAATTT
Source organism: Orycteropus afer afer (assembly GCF_000298275.1). Classification (NCBI taxonomy): domain Eukaryota; kingdom Metazoa; phylum Chordata; class Mammalia; order Tubulidentata; family Orycteropodidae; genus Orycteropus; species Orycteropus afer. Next base: position 1,807,634 of record NW_006921818.1, on the reverse strand, counting down.
CTAGAAAGACACTACCTACCCAGAGTAACAAAATGTGAAGCAGAAAATTTGAACAGACCTATCATTAAAAAAAAAAAAAAATACTTCCCAACAACAAAAAGTCCTGGCCATGATGGCTTCATTGGAGAATTCTACCAAACATTCAAAGAAAAGCTGACATCAATTATAATCAAACTATTCCAGAAGACAGAAAAGAAAGAATGCTTCTGAATTCATTCTATGAAGCAAGAATAACCCTGATACCTATTAGACAGAGACTACTAAAAAAGAAAATTACAGACCGATATCCCAATACCAATATCAATCTACTTCCACAGAGATACTGCCTCAGAAACCCAAGGAAGGGTCGCTATGAGTCAAAATCAATTTGACAGTAGTGAGTTATACCTCATGAATATTGTTGTTAGGTGCCGTCAAGTCATCTCCCACTCATAGCTGTCTTATGCACAGCAGAACGAAACACTGCCTCATCTTCTGCCAGCCTCATGATACCTGGTATACCTGAGCCCACTTTTGCAGCCACTGTTTTTATCCATCTCGTTGAGGGCCTTCCCCTTATTTGTTGACCCTCCACTTTAACCAAGCATGATATCCTTCTCCAGGGCATGGTTCCTTCTGACATGACCAAAGTAAGTGAGATGAAGTCTGACCATTCTTGCTTCCAAGGAGCATTCTGGCTGTACTTGTTCCAGGACAGATCTGTTAGTCCTTTTAGGAGTCCATGGTACTTTCAGCATCATCATCAACACCACAACCCCAAAGCATCAACTCTTCTTGAGTCTTCTTTATTCATTGTCCAGCTCTCACATGAATATGAGGTAATTGAAAATATGATGGCTTATTCAGGTAAACCTTAGACTTCAAGGAGACATCTTTGCTCTTCATCACTTGAAAGATGTCTTTTGCAACCTATTTCCCCAGTGCTATGTGTCATCAATGTCCTTACTGTTGCTTCCATTGGCATTGATTGTAGAACCAAGCAATGTGAAGTCTTTGACAACTTCAATCTTATCTCCATCTATCATGATGCTGCTTATAGGTCCAGTTGTGAGGATTTTTGTTTTATTTATATTGAGATGTAATCCATACTGCAGACTTTATTCTTCAATCTTCATTAGTTA
>NW_006921818.1:1797691-1805243 GCF_000298275.1 Orycteropus afer afer | reverse complement strand
TATTTGCTTTAGCTACTCTCTATTCAAGGGCAAGTTTCAGAGTCTCATCTGACATCCATTTTGGTCTTTTCTTCCTTTCTCGTCTTTTTAATGACCTCTTGCTTTCTTCACGAATGATGTTCTTGATGTGATTCTACAATTCTTCTGGTTTTCAGTCATTGGTGTTCAATGAATCAAATCTATTCTTTAGACAGTCTCTAAATTCAAGAGGGGTATATTCAAGGTCATATTTTGGCTTCCATGGACTTGTTTTAATTGTCTTCAAACTCAAGTTGAAGTTGCATATGAGCAATCAGCTCCTGCCTTAGTTTTGGCTAAAGATATTGAGGTTTTCCATTACCTCTTGACACAGACGTAGTCAGTTTGATTCCTGTGTACTTCATGTGGCAAAGTCCGTATGCATATTCCATGTGTATAACATTTGTGTTGTTGAATAAAAGTATTTGCAATGAATAAATCACTGGTCTTGCAAAATTCTGTCATGTGATCTCCAGTGCTATTTTTGTTGCCAAAACAAGGCCAAATTTCCAACTACCAGTGATTCTTCTGTTTCCAACTTTTGCATTCCAGTCACCAGTGATTATTAACACATCTTTATTGCATGTTTTGTCAATTTCAGACTGTAGAAGTTGATAAAAATCCTCAGTTTCCTCATCTTTGGCTTTGGTGGTGGGTGCATAAATTTGGATAATAGTACTATTAACTGGTCTTCCTTGTAGGCATATGGATATTATCTTATCACTGACAACATTGTACTTCAGGACAGATCTTCAAACATCCTTTATGACACTGAATGCCACACCATTTCTCTTCAATTTGTCATTCTCAGCATAGTAGATCATAGGGTTGTCTGATTCAAAATGGCCAAAACTGGTCCATTTCAGCTCACGAATGCCTAGGATATCAATCCTTATGCATTCCATTTCATTTTTCACAACTTCCCATTTTTCTAGATTCATACATTGCACATTCCTTGTTCTGATTATTAATGGATGTTTGCAGCTGTTTCTTCTCACTTTGATTCGTGCACCATCATATCCATATTATTAAGGTTGGTTCTGCTCTGAAGAGGCAGCTCTTTCTCAGTTGTATTTTGAATGCCTTCTGACCCAAGGGGCTCATCTTCCTGCACTGTATTGGACAATGTTTCCAGGCTATTCATAAAGTTGTCCAGTAATGTATCAGGCAGTGTTTCTTTGCTATTCATAAGGCTTTTCCTGGCCAATTCTTTTAGAAGTGGATGGCCTCTCCCTTCTTCTTTGTCTGTTGTTGTTGTTAGGTGTGGTCAAGTGTTCTCTGACTCTTTCTAACCCTCTATACAATACAATGAAACACTGCCCGATCCTGGGCCATTCTCACAAATTTTGAGCTCATGGTTGCAGCCATTTTAGTTATCCATCTCATTGAGGGTCTTCTCCTTTTTTGCTCATCCTCTACTTTACCAAGCATGATATTCTTTTCCAAGAACAGTTCTTTTCTGACAACATGACTAAAGCACATGAGTTGAAGTCTGGCTATTCTAGCTTCAGTTTCTCAGAGCATCCCAGTTGCACTTTTTTTCCAGGACAGATTTGTTTATTCTCTGGCAGTCCATGGTATTTTCTGTATTCATCAGCAAAACCATAATTCAAAGGCATCAATTCTTCTTCAGCTTTCCTTATTTATTGTGCAACTTCTTCATACATGTAAGGTGCTTGAAAATACCATGGCTTGGATTGTTGTTATGTGCCATCGAGTTGGCCCTGACTCATAGCGACCCCTCCTTGGATTTCCGAGGCAGTATCACTACAGAAGTAGATTGCCTAACCTTCCTTCCAAGGAGTGGCTGGTGGGTTTGAACCACCAGCCTTCTGGTTAGCAGTCAAGTGCCTTAGGCACTATGCTACCAGAGCTCCTAGGCACACTTTAGTGTTCAAAGTGACATCTTTGTACTTTAACACTTTAAAGGAGTCTTTTTCAGATTTGCCCAGTGCAATACAATATCTGATTTCTTGAGTGCTGCTTCCATGTGTGTTGATTGTGGATACAAGTAATATGAAGTCTTTTGCAAGTTCAATCTCTTCTCCATTTATTGTTATGTTGCTTATGGGCCCAGTTGTGAAGGTTTTCATTTTATTTATGTTGAGGTGTAATCCATAATGAAGACTGAAATCTGTATCTTCAGCAGTAAGTGCTTCAGGTCATCTTCAATTTCAGCAGGCAGGGTTGTGTCATCTGCGTATTGCAGGTTTTTAATGCCTCTTCTTTCATTCTTGATGCTGCATTTTTCTTTATATAGTCCAGTTTCTGAGATTATTTACTCAACATGCACATTGAATAAGTATGGTGAAACAATTCAACCCTGATGCACACCCTTCCTGATTTTAAACCATGCGGTATTTTCTTGTTCTTTTCAAACAACAGTTTCCTGATTGATGTACAGGTTACCCATGAGCACAAGTAAGTGTTATGAAATCCCCATTCTTCTCAATGTTATCCATAATTTGTTATCATCCACACAGTGGAATGCCTTAATATAGTCAATACAACCCAGGTAAACATCTTTCTGGTACTGTTTTCTTTCAGCCAAGATCCATCTGACATCAACAAAGATCTCCTTCATTCCATGTCCTCCTCTGAATCTAGCTTGAATTTCCAGAAGTTTCTTGTCAATATGCTGTTGCAATCATTTTTGAATTATATTCAGGGGAATTTGGCTTGCATGTCATGTTAATGATACTGCTCTATAATTTCCTTATTCTAATGAATTACTGTTGTTTGGAATGGGCACAAATATGAATCTCTTCCAGTTTGTAGGCCAGGTGGCTGTCTTCCAAATTTCTTCACATAAAAGAGTAAGCACTCCAGTGCTGTATCTGTTTGTTGAGACATCTCAATGGGTATTCTGTATTCTGCTTTCTTCATGTATGATATCCTTGATATTTTTCCACAACTCATCTGGTCTTCAGTCACTGGCATTCAGAAAATCAAATCTATTCTTCAGATGGTCTCTAAATTCACCTGGGATATAATCAAGACCATATTTTGGCTCTCATGGACTTTTTTAATTTTCTTCAAATTCAACATCGACTTGCATGGGAACAATTGATGGTGTGTCCCAGTCTTATTTTGATTGATGACTTTGAGCTTCTCTATTATCTTTTTCCACAGAAGTATTCAGTTTTGTTCCTGTGTATTCCATCTGACAAGGTCCAAGTGTATAGTCCCCATATCTGTTATTAGAAAAAAGATATTTGCAATGAATAAGTCATTGATCTTGAAAAATTCTATCACATGGTCACTAGTGTTATTTCTATCACCAGGACCATAATTTCCTACTACTTATGCTTCTTCTTTGTTTCCAATTTTCACATTATAATAACCAGTAATTATGAATGCATTTTTATTGCATTGTTGGTCAATTTCAGATTGCAGAAGTTGGTAAAACTCTTGAATACCTTCATCTTTGGCTTTAGTGTTTGGTGCATAAATTTGAATTATAGTAGTAGTAATTGGTCTTTTCACCAATAGGGAGCTCTGGTGGCATAGTGCTTAAAGTATTTGACTGCTAACCAGAAGGCTGGTGGTACAAACCGACCATCCACTCCTTGGAAGGAAAGTTGGGCAATCTACTTCCATAGTGATGCTGCCTCAGAAACCCAAGGAGGGGTTGCTATGAGTTGGATCTGACTTGATGGCAGTGGGTTTCAGCAATGACTTATCTGAGAAGGGACTAATCTAAAATTCATAGAAAATTTCAACAGAAAAGACAAAAAATCCAATTAAAAAATAAGCAGAAGACATGAACAAACATTTCACCAAAAAGATATACAGGCAACCTACTAATAAATGACAATATGTTCACAATTATTAGCCATTAGAGTGATTCAGCTCAAAACAACTGTGAGATACCATGTCAATAACAGTAAAGTTCAAAAAAACAGAAAACAACAAAAAGGTGAAAAGGATGTGTGAAGAGTGAAGTCTCATACACTGCAGGTAGGAGTATAAAATATTACAACCACTGGAAAATGGTAGGGTGCTTCCTTAATAAGTTGGAAATAGAAATACTGTATTTCCAGCAATGTCATTACTAGGTATATATCAAAGAGGAATAAGAGCAGTGACATGTATAGATAGATGCACACTCATGTTCATCACAGCATTATTCACAATAGCCAACATTTGAAAATATTCATCAAAGTATGAACAGATAAATAATTTTACATACATGCAATGGAATGCTATGAAATGTTAGAGAAACATCTCATAACATGTTAGAGAAACATCTCATAACATGGATGAACCTGGAGGACATTATGTTAAGTGAAACAAGTCAATCACTAAAGGACAAATATTGTTTTAGACTACCATTATAAAAAGTCAAGAAGAGATTTACTCATAGAAAGAAACAGCCTTTGAAGGGTACCAGGGATGGGAAGGGAGAGGAGGGAAAACAGTAACTATAGAGTGGGCACATACGAATTTAGGTGAACGGAAAGACAATTTACAATGAGGAGGAAGTCAGCTCAACATGATCAATAAAAACAAAGACACTGGAACATGCACAAGAGTAAAAGACAGCAAAGGTAAATACTATTGCATACACAATTCTGTAACAACAGTAATGACAAACAATATGCATAAATGCATAGGTTGATGTGCAAGCTGGACATATGAGAGGAGGCAAATGGGAATATGCCTGCAAGTATATATAGTTTTAGCAGATTATATTTCTGCATATGCATTTGTATGTGCTGTAAATATATCCAAGGATATAGTAGAACATACATGAGGCAAAGTTTTATTTTATTTATTTATTTATTTATTTTATTGTGCTCTGGGTGCAAATTTACAAAGCAGATTTGTTTTACATTCAACAGTTCATGGACATTTGATTTTATAGCCCCGACCACCATCCCCAATTACAAAAAGATCCCCTTCCCTCTCCTTCCTATGACTACCCCCTCCCTGTGCCCTTCTTATCTATTCATTCCTGTCTGGCCAGCTTTCAAATGGGACAAAGTTTTGGAAACTTCTTATCCATAACCAAATACCTTGAGGGAATGAATCACTAGGTTTGGGTGCTTAACGCCACAGTTTTGGGGGACAGCTAGATTGGTTTGCAATGTTCTATATCAGAATTTGATAAGAATGAGCTAAGCTATTAAAACTTGAGGGTAGCCATCTACGATGCAACTATTGATCTCTCCCTGTCTGGAGCAAAGGAGAGTGAAGAAAATCAAAGACCCAAGGAAATAGTTAGTCCAAAGGACTAGTGGAGCACATGAACCACAGCCTTCACTACTCTGACATCAAAGGAACTAGATGATGCCTGGCTACTGCTGTCAACTGCTCTAATCAGGAACACAGTAGACTTTCTTGGAAAGATCGGGAAAAGAAAAATATAGAACAAAATTCAAAATCCTAAACAAGACCAGAGTTACTGATGTAATAGAGACTGATGGAACCCCTGACTGTGTCCTTTAAACATCTTTCAAGCCTAGAAGTAAATCCATTCCTAGTGATCAACTTTAACTCAAACAATAGGCAAGCCTATAAAGTGAACAATAACATTTGGGAGGAATGCACTCTTCAGAACAACCATCCACAGGTGACCAATAGGAAAGCATTTGCCCCAAAACAAAGCTCAGAAGGCAGGAAGTGGAAAGAAAGAAAGACTAATGGAAACAGGGAGCCCAGGAAGGAAGTGGGAAGAATGTTGTTACATTGAGGGAATAGCAATGAATGCCATGAAACAAAATGCTTATAAAATATTGAATGGAAAAATAGTTTGCTCTGTAAACTTTCATCCAAACCACATTAAAAAAAGAAGAAGAAGAAGAAGAAGAAGAAGAAGGAGGAGGAGGAGGAGGAGGAGAAGGAGGAGGAGAAGGAGGAGAAGAAGAAGAAGGAGGAGAAGAAGAAGAAGAAAGCCTGGTGACCTATTTGAGAAAAAAATCAACCAATCAACCTTAAGGAGCACAATTCTACTCTCACATGCATGGGTAACCATAGGTCAGAATTGAGTTGACTGCAACTTGTTTCTTGTTTTAATAGCCAAGCAAGAGAATCTTCTCTATCCAGTACAGGAATCTGGGACAGTTGACTAGTTATTGCAGCAGAGAAAGAATAAAGAAAGAATTATATGGGATTAATTTTCAACAATGACTGAGTGGTAGTATTCCCACTAGACAATGAATCAGGAGTGGATTTAACACAATGCACTTATTTCCCAAATATACTGGAGGAAGGCAATATTTAGTGCAGTGATTCTGAATGTTGTATTTCTCAGGCACAAGTTTGCATGTACACAAGTGCACATGTGTGTATGTGTTTATGTATGTGAATGCATCTATATAATTCAGTATAATAATAGCATGAATTTAGACTGAGATGATGATACAAGCACATTCTTAGTGGTTGTGATATAGGGATTAATGGGAGAATAAGCAATGGTTCCTTAGACAAACATGTGAAGACTTTATATCACTTTATAATTAACTCCATTTATATCATCTCATTGACTCCACATAACATTATCACCATTTTATAAATGATGCACCCAAGGGTCAAGTAATGGACCAAGTTAATGGCAAGGGAGGAGGAATAGAACTGGAATCAGTGCTCTAAGTTGATCCCCCATATTACACACATCTAATCAGTTTATTCCTGATTTTAATCCCAAAAAGGGTTTTCTGTTACCCTTAGAATAAATTTTAAGATATATAAGAAATATTAGCATGCCTGGATCCCTGATAAACTCATGTCTGGCAACATACCCTGAACGTGTATCATTTTCAGGTGTGCGGATCTTCATTTAGTCCCTTGAATGTCAGAATTTTGAACAATGCCCTGCTGAGAATTTGCATTTGTATTCCAGATGTACTAAATCAGAATATGCTGTTTAACAGACTCTCCAGGTGATTATTATAGACCTTATATATACATAACTCTTATGTATACATAATTCTTATAGATCTTCTGTACATCTGTAAGAATAATGATGCTTATAGAATTTATGTATATATATAAATCAAACAGACGTCTTGTTAACTGTAGATTCTGATTTAATGTATCTGGGATTGAAATGCAAAATCTCACCAGAGGGTAAAACCAGAGGAACTGGTGAGTTCAAACCCTGTCAAACATAGTTTCTTAGCATCTTTTATTCTTTCATGATGATTGGAAAAATTATTACTAATTTTTTCATAAATGCCTAAATTCCTAGCTTCTCAGCTTGGAATGTTGTGTTGGAAATTCCATGTTTATGGTATTTAATTGTTTAATTGTCCTGTTATTGTTTATTTGCCCTGTGCTTTGCAGGGTGTCTGGAACATTGTAAGTTCTCAATGCATGTTTCTTGGTCCAAACACTAAACTCAGTACAGAAAATTGTCTTCCTATAATCTTGTACACCCCTGCTCTTATAACATCCTTCTGCTATTGCACAGATTATCATATCTCCTTTACTCACCCTGTGTAACTTTTGTTCGGTCTTCCAAATTCAATTAAGACTGTCTAGGACAATTATGGGAGCTCTGGTGGCTTACTGCCTAAGGCATTTGACTGCT
>NW_006921818.1:1778859-1797391 GCF_000298275.1 Orycteropus afer afer | reverse complement strand
CAAAGAGAAGCTAAAACTATTTTTCTTCCATTTTCTTTACAGAGCCTAATTTCTGCTGGGCATCTTCCAGTTGACGAATAACAACTTGCTGACATTGATTTGGAAGACACTGAAAAGTAGAGAGCAGTTCAAAAGCAAAGGTTTTTGTAACAGATTATAGTCTGGAGCTGATCAAAAAGAGGGCTTACAGAAGATAGCCTTATTTATTCTTTTGAAGAGGCTGCATGTCCAGAGATTGTGGTGAGCATTTCAAACCATATCTAAGGAAATAACAGAGTAGATATCTGTCTCTCAGGATGCATTCAAGAGGAAAGTACCAACTAAGTCAATCTGAAAACTATTAAGAAAGTCAAGGTTAAAAGGAAATATATTCTTTGAGAACTCTAAGCATATTATTCACAGAAGTTCTCATTTAAACTCATTTGAAAAAGAAACACAGAGAATGAAGCAAAATCCACTTAAATTTAAATTATTTACAATCATTTATTTATTTAGTCCTTTTTATTCAAATATTTTTGGAGTTCTCAGATACTTAATTTAATAAACTTAGCTACAAAAATTGGCAGTCTGTCAGGAAGGGAGTATTTGATAGACTTTCTTCTTCCAACATGAATAGAATTTGTGGACTAATAAAAGGTATTTGCCTCTATTCATTCCATGTCAGAAAACTAGAGAACTGAACAACCTTGATCCAAAAATTCTGTTCTGACAGGAAACATGAGGGTGTTAATATCAAAGCCTGTGTCTCAACCTATATTGGGCTAATCTGTTTAATTATTTAGGAGTTCTGATGCTACAATGGCTGAGGCATTTGCCTTCTAACTAAAAGATTGGCGGTTCAAAGCCACCAGCTGCTCCATGGGAGAAAGATTAGGCAATATTCTTCTGTAAAGATTATAGCCTTGAAAACCATATGGGGCAGTTCTACGCTGTCCTACAGGATCACTATGAGTCAGGGTCCATTTGATGGCCATGGATTTGTTCCGGCTTTGGTTTATTTATTTATTTTTCTTAATAAACTGTAGTTCTGCAGTTCACAGACTTTATTTCTTATTGCATGATTATTAGTGATGCATTGTCTGTCTTATCTAAGGCCCTTTCTTTCTTTCTTTTTTTTTTTTTTTTAAAGTGAGAGCATGAAAGAAGAGATACAGGAAAGCATTTATGTGAGCAATAACATTTAAAAATTACATTTGGCAAAATATTAAAATCTTTCTCTTAGCTTCAGGTGAGATATCATTTTAAAACAGACTTGAACTAAGTAGAAACAAATAAGGTGACTTCCTCCCGTCTCCACATATTGGTGGAATCTCCTTCTAGGGTATCTACCATTATCTTGTTTATTTCAGATCTGGGGTATGGAATCGCCGGCTTCAGTTAAAATATTAATGTGCCATCTAAAATATGAGTAATATATCAATCTAATATCAGCTACATAAATTATTTTATTAGATACATCAAAAGAAAATTAAAGATTGTAAACAAAAGAGAGATGAATTGTGACAAGAAACCATAAGGTAATTATGGCTCTGGGCTTATCCTTTGAGAAGAAGACACTTTTAATTGTTACAAGGGAAAAAAGCAGTTGTTGAAAAGAATAGAAGTAGAAAAAGCCAGACTGCACAGGTCACACTTTTGAAGAGGACTTATTATTACAAATCAGTTCAATTATGTGAGAGTGTTGAGTTGAAGAATAGTTTTCTGGACTATGGAACCCCAAACTGAAACCAAACCAATTGCTTGTGATTCAATCCAACTCATAGGAGCCCATAGGACAGAGGTACTGCCTCATAGTGTTGTTGTAAATCTTTACAAAAGCAGATTGCTAATGTTTGAACAGAAGCAGATTGCTAATGTCGTCACAGAAGTCTGCAGTGGCACAGATTTTGTTTTTTCTTTCCAAGGGCTTTTGATAAGCTACTTTCATAAGCACACACTTATTTTGCCTGTTTGGGTCTAGAACTAAGATCTTCTGCATAAAATATCTAAAGTGAGTATGAGGCTGAGGGTAAGTGTGGGAGACATGGATGTGGTAATGGTTGAAAACTTCATGAAATGTAATGAGAATTCTTCCCTTTTTTTCCCCTTCTCAACTTCATTCCCCTCACCACCCCAAATAAAATTTTATACCGTGCCACCGCATTGTGATTATTTCCTAATGTACATGATACCATGGATGTGTACTAGTTATAATAAGCTCACAGAAATTACAGATTTTTATTTTCTTGAGAATGTTGGATGAGTTTATTGGGACCCTAGAAGGTTAGGTAGGGTGTAGAGTATTGTTGTTACTATTAGGTGCTGTCAAGTCAGCTCTGATCATAGCAACCACATGCACAGCAGAACTAAGCACTCCCTTGTCCTGTACCATTCTCACAATCCTTGCTTTGCTTGAGTCCATCTTTGCAGTCACTGTGTCAATCCATCCTATTGAGGATTTTCCCCTTTTTCACTGACCCTCCATTTATCAAGCATAATATCTGTGATAGTTGGAGCTATGTGTCAACTTGTCTGGACCACAATTCTGTGTGTTTTGGTTGTAAATGTGTTAGAGTATCATATTAGGCACAAATATGACTTTATAATTGTACTTATTTAGAAATTACATATGGTTTTATTTAGAGATTATATATGGTTAAGAAGATGTATACAACTGCCAAGTTGGCAAGGGGTGGACTGTGATAGTTGGAGCTGTGTGTCAACTTGGCTGGACCACAATTTTGTGTGGTTTGAGCTGTTGTGATGTGGTTATTCCCATGATGGGATCAGATGACTATGTTTTTAGTGGCCAATCTGTTGAAAGGGAGTTTTCCTAGGGGTGTGGCCTGCTTCCAGTATATCTGTGGACATCCTGGGAGAGGAGACATTCTTCTGTGGATCGGGTTTCTGTTGTGCTGCCTACAACTGTCCGTGAGTGGACAATCCACCATGCGGCCTGGAGATCTTGGATTCGTCATTTGTTGGAGTCAACAGCCAGTGTACTGCCTGCCAGCTCTGAGCTCCTCAGCTCCTGTGGCTGTAAGAGTCAGGAAAAGCCTCCAGCTTGACGTTTGATCCAGGAACTTTGGACTGCCAGATTCTAAAAGTGTGTGAGCCATTTTCCTAAGATAAATCTCTCTTTCTCTCTCTGTATATATATATATATATATATGTGTGTGTGTGTGTGTGTGTGTGTGTGTGTGTGTGTGATAAATCTCTCTCTCTCTCTGTGTGTATATATATATGTGTGTGTGTGTGTGTGTGTGTGTGTGTAATCTTTACCGGTTTTGTTTCTCTAGAGAACCCAGTCTAACACAATATCTTTCTCCAGGGGAATGGTCTTAACTGATAAAATGACTAAAGTAGGTGAGACAAATTCTGACCATTCTCTCTTCCAAAAAACATTTGGGCTACACTTCTTCCAGGACAGATTTGTTCATTCTCTGGCAGTCCATGGTACTTTCAGTATTCTTTCCCAACACCAGAATTCAAAGGCATCAAGTCTTCTTTGGTCTTCCTTATTCATTGTTCAGCTTTCACATGTATATGAGACAATTGAAAATACCATGACTTAGGTTAGGCACACCTTAGTTTTCAAAGAGACATATTTGCTCTTCAACACTATAAAGAGATCTTTTTCAGCACATCTGTCCACTGCAATACTATATCTGATTTCTTGCCTGCTATTTCCATGGGTATTGATTGTGGATCCAAGTGAAATGAAATTGCTGACAATGTCAATCTTTTCCCCATTTATCATGTTGCTTATTGGTCCAGTTACAAGGATTTTAATTTTCTTTCTGTTGAGGTGTAATATATAATGAAGAGTATAGTATTTGATCTTCATCAGTAAATGCTTCAAGTCATCTTCACTTTCAGCAAGCAAGGTTATGTCATTTGCTTTTTGCAGATTGTTAATGAGTCTTCCTTCAATCCTAATGCTGCATTCTTCATATAGTCCAGGTTCTTGAATTATTTGTTCAGCATACAGATTGAATAAGGACAGTGAAACAATACAGCCTGAACACACACTCTTTCTGATTTTAAAACATGCAGTATCCCCTTGATCTGTTCAAATGACAGCCTTTTAGTCTATGTACAGTTTCCTCATGAGCACAATTAAGTGTTCTGGAATTCTCATTCTTCCCCATTTTATCCATAATTTGTTACGATCCACACAGTCAAATGCCTTTGAATACTCAATGAAATATAGTTAAACATCTTTCTGATATTCTTTGCTTTCAGCCCAATATCCATCAGACAGCAGCAATAATATCACTTGTTCCACATCATCTTTGGAATCCAGCTTTATTTTCTGTCAACATACAGCTGCAACTATTTTTAAATTATCTTCAGTAAAATTTTGCTTGCATGTGATACCAATGATATTGTTCAATGATTTCCACATTCTGTTGGATCACCTATCTTTGAAATGGGCACATATATGGATCTCTTCCAGTCAGTTGGTCAGGTAGCCATCTTCCAAATTTATTGGCATAAATAGATAAGCACAATTTGCATCCATTTCTTGAAAAATTTCAATATGTATTCCATTGATTCCTGGAGATATGTATATATATATAATTTATTTATTTATTTATTTATTTTTTTGCCAATTCCTTCAGTGCAGCATACACTTCTTCCTTTAATAACAGTGGTTCTTGATCATATGCTACTTCCTGAAACAGTTGAATATCAACCAATTCTTTTTGGTACAGTATGTTCTTTTAATGCTTCTTGCATCATTCAATACTTTGACCATGTTGTTGCTGCTGTTATGTGCCATTTGCCCATAGAATCCTTCAGTATTGAAATTCAAGGCTTGGGTTTTTTCTTCATTTCTTTCAGCTTGAGAAATGCTGAGTGTGTTTTTCCCTTTTGGTTTCTAACTTCAGGTTTTTTCAAATTCCATTATTTTAGTTTACTTTGTCCTCATGCATCACCCTTTGAAATCTTCCCTTCAGCTGTTTTATTTCATCATTTCTTCCATTTGTTTTAGCTACTCTCCATTCAAGAAAGTTCTAGAGTATCATCTGACATCCACCTCTGTCTTTTCTTTATTTCTTGTCTTTTAAATAACTTTTTGCTTTCTTCATGTATGCTGTTCTTGATGTCTTGGATCATTGGTATTCAATGTATCAAATCTTTTCTTCAGATGGCCTCTGAATTCAGATGGGATATAATCAAGGCTATATTTTGGTTCTTGTGGACTTGTTTTAATTTTCTTCAGCTTCAACCTGAACTTTAATAGGAGCAGTTGATGGTCTGTTCCGCACCCAGCTCCTTCTTTTGACTGATGCTATTGGGTTTCTCTATTGTCTTTTTCCACAGACGCAATCAATTTGTTTCCTGTGTATTATATGTAGCGAAGTCTATGTATGGAGCCACCATATCTGCTATTGAAAAAAGGAATTTGCAATGAATAATTCATTGGTCTTGCCAAATTCTGTCACACGATCTCCAGCATCATTTCTATCACCAAGGACATATTTTCTAAATACCAATGCTGCTTCTTTGTTTCTCCCAGTACTAATCAATACATATTGAGGACATGTTTAGTCAATTTCAGACTGAAGAAGTTGGTAAAAATCTTCAATTTCTTCATTTTTGGTTTTAGTGCTTGTTGCATAAATTTTAATAATACTAGTATTAACTGCTCTTCCTTGTAGGCATATAGATATGATCTGGAGGTTAGTTAGGGTGTACTGTATTAATTTCTTTTATATCTTATTCATTGATGCTGCCTTATGAGTAGTGCTTTTATTATTATTGTTGTTGTTATCAATTTATGTGTAAAAAACTCTTTGGTATTTTCAACATTCTTCACATGTACAGTTTCTTCGTGAGCACAATGAAATGTTCTGGAATTCTCATTATCCAGTGACATTAACTTTTATTCATTATGTTGTTCAACCATCACCCTAAAGTGTTTCCAAATTTTTCCATCACCCTTAACAGAATCTCATGCTCCCTAAGCATTAATTCCTCTTTTCACCTTCTCTCCTGCTAGGCACTGGTAACTTTAATCTTTATACCCTTGTCTGTTCTCATATAAGTGGAAGCATACAATATTGTCCTTCTGTGACTCTCTTATTTACCAAACACAAAGTTTCCAAGGTTCATCCAGGTGGAAGAATGTATCAAGATGACTCCACAATTCCACTCAAAGATTGTTGTTGTTGTTAGGTGCTGACATGTTGGCTCTGACTTATAGTAACTTTATTTGCAACTCTATGTACAACAGAACTGGCCAGTCATGTGCCATCCTCACAACCTTTGCTGTGCTTGAGCCCATCTTTGCAGCCACTGTATCAATATACCTCGTTGAGGGTCTTCCCCTTTTTTGCTGACTCTCTACTTTAGCAATCATGATCTCCTTCACCAGAGAGTGGTCCTTTCTGACAACATGACCAAAGTAAGTGAGATGAAGTCTGGCCATTCTCACTTCCAAGAAGCATTCTGGCAATACTTCTTCCAGGAGAGATTTGCTCATTCTTAAGCCAGTCCATGGTATTTTCAGTATTGTTTGCCAATATCATAATTCAAAGACATCAAATCTTCTTCAGTATTCCTTATTCACTGTCCAGCTTTCACATACAGTTGTAGCAGTATATTGATAAAGAACTTCCAGAAATGCAAGCTTGATTCAGAAGAGGATGTGGAATGGGGGATACCATTACTGATATCAGATGAATCTTGGCTGAAAGCAAAGAATACCAGAAAGATGTTTACCTGTGTTTCATTGACTATGCAAAGGTATTTGTGTGGATCATAACAAATTGTGGATAACATTGCAAAGAATGGGAATTACAGAATGTTTAATTGTGCTGTACATAAACTAGGAGACTGTGGTTTGATCAGAACAAAGTAACACTGCATGATTTAAAATCAGGAAGAATGTGTGTCAAGGTTGTATCTTTTAAACATACTTATTGAATCTGTATGCTCAGCAAATAATTAGAGAAGCTGCACTATATGAAGAAGAATGTGGCATCAAGATTGGAGGAAATGCCGTTAACAGCCTGCAATATGCAGATGACACAATCTTGCTTGCTGAAAGTTCAGATGACTTGAAGCACTTACTGAAGAAGATTAAAGGCTAAAATCTGATGGATTTCACCTCAACATAAAGAAAAAACTGGACCAATAAGCAGCATAATGATAAATGGAGAAAATATTGAAGCTGTCAAAGGTTTCATTTTACTTTGATCCACAATCAACATCCATGGAACTGCTGTGGAACAGCAGTTGAGAAATCAGGCTTCTTATTACACTGGGCAAATCCGCTGCAGAGGACCTCTTTAAAGTGTTGAAGAGCAAAGATGTCACTTTGAAAACTAAGATGCACCTAGCCCCAGCAATGGTATTTTCAATCCCTCATATGCATGTGAAAGCTGGACTCAAAGGTACACACATAAGAAAATTAAAAGTAGGAATCAAACAGTTACACCAATGTTCACAGCAACACTATTCGCAATAGTCAAAGGGTGAAAAGAGCCTAAATGTCTACCAACAGATGAGTGAGTAAAAAAAAATGTGGTATATACATACAATGGAATATTAGTCATTAGCTTTGGTTCTCCATATGTTTTCTTCTTTGAAGGGATCACTTATGTGGAGGAGGATAAGACCTTTGGAATCAGATACAATGGCTCTTAGTTCCACTGGATTTTATGAGAAGCCCTCAAATTAGCTTCTCCTTGTGTTGTAGTCCTGCATTAGTATGAAATAAATTGCAATCGTTTACCAGTTTACTTGAGATATGGGAATTTGTTTGGCCACTTTAAAAAACTGAAGAAAATAGCAAGAAAGATAAAGAAAAAAAAAAAAGAGAGAAACATGGAAAAGAATAATCAGCAAGGCACTTAATATGCTTCAATTGGCTTTAAATATTGTTTAGTGTAAAACACTTATTTATTGATTTTTAATGAAACAATATTCAAGTGAACTTTTCTTGTCTCAGTTCTGATTGACTCATTCGTATAGTTGATGTAAGATAGAAAGGTGAGTGTGAATGAGAGGACTTATCTTTTAAAGACACTTTGATAGTCAGGATTTCTAAAATGCCCCAAACACGTCATGTCCTAATACCTAAAATTTATGAACAAGGTGAACTATCATGTGAATATTGCTATCCTTCAGGGCAAAATAAGACTGAAGAAGAATTGATGCATTTGAATTATAGTGTTGGTAAAGAATATTGGAAATACCGTGGACTGTCAGATGAACAAATAAATTTGTCTTGGAAGATGTACCACCAGAATGTTCCTTAGAAACAAGAATGACCAGACTTTATCTCTCATATCTGGTCTCATTATCAGAAGGGACCAGTCCCTGGAGAAAGATATCATGTTTGGCAAAGCAGAGGGTCAGCAAAAATGGGGAAGACCATCAATGAGATAGATCAACACAGTTACTGCTCTGATGGGTTCAAGTGTAGCAATGACTATGAAGATGGTGCAGGACCAGGCAATGTTTCTTTCTGTTTTCCATAGGGTCACTATGAGTTGGAGCCAACTCGATGGCACCTAACAATGACAACAATAAAAGGCAACAAGGACTTTGCAGTTAAGTTTACTAATCACATGACCTTAAGATGGGAGATTATAGTGGATAATTAAGCCCCAATGTAACCACATGTGCTTTTAACAGTAGATAGTCTTTTCCAGCTGTGAGGAAGAACATGAAAGAAGGAGAAATTGCAGTGATTTGAAGTGTGAGAAGATCATTGCTGACTGGAAAATGAAGGGAACCATATAGAAGAAATGCAGGCAGTCTATAATAGCAAAGAGAGCATACCTTGACTGAAATGGAAATGAAATGGGCATTTCAGACCTACAGCCACAAGGGACTGTGTTTTTCCAATAATCTTAATGTTAAGAAAAGGGTGGGGCTGAGGGGGAAAATAGACTAGACATAGGCTGCACACAAAGAACATAGGTAGGAGATAGTCTTAGATCCTGTTTGTGTACTTCCCTAGGAGGTGGTTGTGGTGGACTCTGAAATTTTTGGGTTGTGGGGAACTAAGTAACCTCTGGACAAAGGATATTCACCTATGATGATAGATCTAAAGATGTAAGATCTCAAGGGTGGAGATTTCTGAGGAATCAGCCCACAAAAGCATTCTCATAAGAGAAAGTCATGGTAATGATGGAATCTATCGTTGTAAGGCTATGCCTTTTCCTTGATCTCGTTCCTCTCTGGACTCTTCATGGGAAGAATCAGAAATGTCCTTAAGAGTGATGGGGTGGAAAAGAGAAATGAGAAGGAACACAGTTTTTACCTGTCTCTGGTTCTGTACCATATGGAAAGAAATAACATAATTTAACACTAAAAACAATTTGGAGTGCAATTATTACACAATATTTAGCTCTCTAATTATCAAATGAAGATTATGTTTGTGACTTATAGTGATAATAATATTGGCATTATAGAAACTGACCATAAATATGGTTATAGACAGCCTCATCCATTCCCTTTAGGCATCCATTACTTTTCAGAGTAAGTTGATGGAATTAAAGATAGCCCAATACCTAGAGCTCTGGGAGAGGAAATGGAGCAGAGTTGATCCAACTATGACCTCCTGGGGGTTATGAAATGGAAAATGGTATGACAAAGAAATGCAGATATTAAGGGGGAACAACCTGCAGGACAATGGAGAATTGAGACTTTGTGCTTGGAGCATGCCTCACTACCAAAACAGAAAACAAACCAGTTCCCATCAAGTTGATTCTGACTCAGTTACCCCATATGTGTAGAACTACTCCATAGGGTTTTCAAGGCTGTTACTGTTTGCAAAACTGATCATCATCCCTTTCTTCCCAGGCTCCCCTTGTTGGGTTTGAACTGCCAATCTTTTAGTTAATAGTAAAATGCTTAACAATTTGTGCCTCACAGGAAGCCTTCCCCTCTTTATTCTCACTTGGGCAGTGATATAACCTCATAACTGGTCTTCTTGCTTCAAAATTTCCATATTCTCCCTCAACTCATTCTTCATACCACACCTGTCATCAAGCCAATTTGTGGCCTACATAATTTGTTGCCTTGGTGTTCATTAATTCTTCATAGTTGCCCTTTCACCCAGCTTCTGCAAGATCATTCTTATTATATCACATAATCTCTCAACAGAAGGGCTCTAATTGGCCCTTCCAGGCATGTCCTATATGATTTCCTGTGATAGGAACCCAGTACTATGTTATAACATAATCTCTTAATGGTTGTAGTTACCGTTTACCCCTCCTAGCTATGCTCTATATAGGTGATTGTAATTAATAATTCTCTCTTTCTCAAGCTAATGCACTGAAAACTTTAAAACTGACCAATAAGATTGTAGTACATGCCAACCAAAAGACCTTAACCTGCTTGTTATACATAACTGTTGTTGTTGTTATGTGCCGTCGAGTCGGCCCCGACTCATAGCGACCCCTCCTTGGGTTTCCAAGACAGTATCACTACGGAAGTAGGATTGCCCAACCTTCCTTCTGAGGAGTGGCTGGTGGGTTTGAACCACCAGCCGTCTGGTTAGCAAGCAAATGTCTTAGCCACTATGCTACCAGAGCTCCCTACTCTCCTGTACTTTCACCTGGTTATTTATTTGCCCCTGGGTGTAGCCCATTCTGTGACTCTATGTCATGATGTATCATTCCTCCTGTTCTCTGGCACCTATAACTAGTGAATTCTATTCTTTTTCTGACCATCCTGTGTGAGTCTCCTTTCTGCATGCTGCATCTGAGAGGTATCCAAGATATCCGCAGACTTCCTTTGAGTCAAAATAAGACAACATTCACAAGATAGTTCTAAAGCTGAATTTTGATACTGTTTCCATTATTAAAATATATCAGTAGCTCTTTATATCCTGCTTGACAAATCCAAACACCAAGGCAAATAGGCATGCCCTCTAGATCTGTCCTCTTCCTGTCTTTCTGGCTTCCTCTTTTATATGACCTAGACAGTCTAAGCCATTTATGATTTAGCAAATGTATCAAGCTCTCATACAGTGTATAATAGAAGTGATTGAATGATGAGAGAAAATGGCTTACATAATTTATATCCCTGCTTGTCTCAGATTTTTGTATATTGGTCAGCTTCAGTTCCAAAACTAGGTACGCTGTGAGTATATTGAAAGCAGAAGTTGTGCTGTATCTTGTAATTGCTGTATCCCCAAGCTTGAAAAGATATTTAAAGAATAGGAAAATGCAAGAAACAGAGAGAAAGATCTTGTTAGGGTAAGACTGACTACCTTGGGCATACTTACAGAATAATTAGGCTTCAACGAATTTCATTTTAGTTAAAAAAAGACTAAGAGGAAAAAGCAAAAAGCTATGTTCTAACCACTATTGCAGAAAATGTCCACCTTGATGCACATTTCTTCTCGTATGACCTATTGGTCATAATTGAATTTTTCTTAGCTGAACCTTTGAATGTCCCTCTTGATACTTATTATCTATACTCATTTTTCATGATTTCAGGAAATATGTATTACAGTTGAGTTTAAAGTGAATTGTACTCAAAACATCACAACTAAGATGTGGTTTTCTTTTTAAAGTGACTATCCATAGTTACTGTAGTTTCATGTGATTTACTTCTGTTTATTGAAATCCAAATGTTGGTGACAAAATATGTGTTCGTTAAATTTAATTTAGATTCGTTTAATTTCAGTTTTAGGCAGGTAAAATCAAGGAAATACAGTTCATATTGCTAGTCCTGGCTGTGTTATTAATTTGCTTATGTAATGGTTGAAAAAGCAAGATATATATATATATATATAGAGAGAGAGAGAGAGAGAGAGAGAGAGAGAGAGAATTTAGGGCTAACATCTGTACAACAAGAAAGATCAATTAAATTATCTAGCAAGCCATTTTTACATAAAATACTGAACATAAGCAGAAACTCTCACTTAAGTTTTGTATATATATTATAGGCATTGTAGAAAATTTCTCTAATGTAAATCTCACAGTAATCTTTAAAACCAATATTGCTCATTCTTGGAGATAAAGAAACAAGTTTAAAGTCAGAGGTTCCCAAATATTCTCAGGTCACAATGTTCTTAATATCACATTAAGTCTGGTTAGCAGTCAAATGCCTTAGGCACTACACCACCTGAGCTCCTACTCGATGACAGTGAGTGAGATGTCAAACTAAATTCTTAGTTGTTTCATTTATTAAGCAGATCCAAGCAACTTAAGTTTTTATGTCTTAAAAGTCATTAAAACAAAAATAATATTAATTATACAAATATAACTAGTATACCCCATCTTAGTGACACTGTCTTGGAAAAGAGACTAGAGCAGTGTTTAAATAATAGCAATTTACCCTAAAACACAGCTTCAAGTCTGACAGGAGGTCCTGTTTCTCAAAATTGATTGTACATAGAAAATTCTTCCAAAGAGCCTGATGTCTAAGGCAAATTTTTTTTTACTATTTTATTTGAACCATTGTTTGACTGAAATGTGACTTTGAGGAGACCATTTTCTTCAAAGCTCAAGGTTCAAAAGGAGACCTAAAGGCAATGATCTGAGTGGGTTACCCAATTCCACGGATCTCAGAAATCTCGATTCCAGGAGAATTCAAATTGTTTCTCACAACATGGAGTTGTTATGTGCCATCGAGTCAAACCCGACTCATAGCGACCCCTCCTTGGGTTTCCAAGGTAGTATCACTATGGAAGTAGGATTGCCCAACCTTCCTTCCGAGGAGTGGCTAATGGGTTTGAACCGCCAGCCGTCTGGTTAGCAGGCAAGTGTCTTAGCCACTATGCTACCAGAGCTCCCTTCTCACAACATAGTAGCTGTTTAATAGAAAATATACATACATTGAAAGTAAAAACGATATATTTATTACAATTTTAAAAAGCCACAATTATTCACTAATTGGATGTGTGTACCTATTGGGTACATCATAACTTCTCAAATCTTCCAATTAGATTAGATACCATCCTGACTTCCTGTTACAGAGATTTTCACCTGAAACTTTTGTTGTTGTTCTCTTACTGTTCTTGTTCTTGTTTTTAATCATAACATATAGAGAAAGTCCATCTTTGTAACTTCGGCAAAAATAGACCATAGAAAAGAATGTAGTATGATTTAATGTTGAAACTGAACTACCTCAAGCTAGTAATTGCCTGGATTCTGACACATGTGGAGTACCATAGTGTTTCTCTTGGAAACTGGAAATACCTTGTGGTACCTATCTGAGTTTACTGTGGAGGCTCAGTATGCAATGTGAACCATGGAGTTAAGTAATTTACTGAGGACAACATTACTAGAAAGGGGTACAGCTGAAATTTGAATTCAATTCTATGTGACCCAAAACCAAAATTTTGAGTTTTTCTATACTTTTCCTATAAAGAAACAAAGCAAACTCACTGCCATAGAGTCAATTCATACTCATAGTGACCCTATAGTACAAATAAGAACTGTCCCATAGGGTTTCCAAGGCTGTAAATCTTTACCAAAGAAGACTGTCTTGTCTTTCTCCCATGGAATGGCTGGTAGGTTCAAACCAATGACCTTTTGGTTAGCAGCTGGATTATTTAACCACTGTGCCATTAGAGCTCCTTCCTGTAATTATACAGAGAACTCAAATGTTATACATAGCCATAACTAGTTATGCTGTAAAGGGTTCATGATCATTAGTGTTTGCAGTAATTAACAACATCAGTTGTGTCTCAGCAACTAACCAAAAGATTAGAGGTTTGAAGCCACCCAGGAGTGCCTAAGGCATGCCACTCAGAAGTGCCTTATGATCTACTTTTGAAAAATCAACCAATGAAAACCTTACGGAGCACAATTCTACTCAGACACACGTAGTCGCCTTGAGTCTGAAATTGACTTCAACCCTTCTAATAAGTATTTTATTTTTACTTTTATTAAGTGCATTGGAGTCTAAAAAAAAAGTATTTAAAAATCTCTTTCCTCAAGGAGATTGTTTTCTTTGGTTGGAGAAACAGCATGAATATTCCATATAACAAACATCTCAGTTAGTATCAGAAAACTAAAAGTTTTTGCACTTTTCTTATAGAAGTAGATTTTTTTCAAATGTAATTTTGCTTGCAGGAAAAAAGTGTTAGGTTCACATTAAAATTTGTTGTTGTCACACTGGATTTTAAACAAGTAAGACCTTTGATTTCTCTATTTGTATTTCAGCGGCTTTTGTTGTTTTAAAAAAATCTCCCATGTTTGTTTTATAAATATTTATGTGATTTTTTACTATGTCATGCATTTTAATCATTTTAATATTACTTACTTTAAAAAAATAGATAATGACTGAAAAAAAATCTGTACTTCAGAATGTAATTGCTTTAGTAGATTTTCTGAGATATGGTAGCCATAATAATGAGAAATCCCAAGAGGTCAAGAAGGTTGTTGAGCCACTGTCAGTTTGCTGTATAATTTACTTATAATCAAATGTTTCTCAGATAGCATTATTATTAAAATATGGTCATAAATTCAATAGATATTTTAACAAGTTTCCCTGTATCACAAAATAGAACGATTTAATACATTCTTTTTTTGCAAGGTAATGTGTAGCAGTATTTTCTGAGCAACTTTTCTACAATGTTCACGTTAAATGAAATTAGTTCAAAGGCTGGCAGTTCAAACCCACCAGCCACTCCTCAGAAGGAAAGTTGGGCAATCTACTTCCATAGAGATAGCGCCTCTGAAACTCAAGGAGGGGTCGCTATGAGGCAGGACTGACTCAAGGGCAGTTTGGTTTGGTTCTTTAAGTGAGATGAAAACCAGTCTTTGGAAATTGATTCACCACACCATCCAACTGTGTATTCCCAGCATGTTGTACACAGGAGATTTGAAAGTGAAGAGCTGGAAAGACCATCAGAGAACCTTCAGGATCATTTTTATGTCAAATGCTAATGGAGAATTGCAATCTCAATATTTATCAACACAGAAAGTAAATCTCAATATTTTACCAAGTTCTGAAGCTTACTTTGAAAAATTGAGACTGAATAGGTTGCACAGTTTATACCAGGTCCTAAACTGTCTTTTATAATCAAATCAATGAATTTAAACCATTTATTTGTGTCATTTATGTTTTGTTTTCTTCAGAATCTAAAATAAATCCAGAAAACACATATCCTAGAAAATGTTTCCCCTACCAGTAGCCATTAATAAGCTGTAAGATTTATTATGTACATTACAGTATCAAAATGAATTATTATTATTTATGAGAGGAGAATGCCATTGGATCAGTGTGTTAGTCAATAAGCAGTCTGTAGCTACTTGTGGGATGAATGTCATTATTTTTAAATGTTTGGTTTTATTTAAGCTGGATGGTACTTTAAGCCAGAAAATCTATAAGGAGATTTGATTTCAAACCTAAAATCATGAAAGGCCTGTAAATGAGAGAATACCCTCAGCAGCATACTTAGAGAGTTGAACAGTAGCTATAAACACAGAGGCACAATTGGATCAGGTTTCATCTTTCAGTTTCCAAAAAAAAAAAAAAAAACCTCACTGAACACTGAACTTGTGATCCCAGCTTGACTTCTTAGGATCTGCCACACCATAAGTGTCCTGATTGACTCTCAGTTTCTTGGTTTTATTTTGCTCCATTTTCAGGTCCCTATTGGTGGGGGAGGTTTTTCTTTTCCTTTCTTTTCCCTCCCATGTTCTGGTGATGAGCATGACTATAGCTGAAAACAAACAGTATTTTCTTATGGATTCACTCTTTGTGCATTTGTTTAATAAATACTTGTTTACCATTTATCATCTGTGATTAAGATGATTGTTATGCTATGGTCCAGCATAATGCATAGACCACTGTGGCAAATAGAATAGAAAGTAGTTTCAAGAGCCTAAGCAAGAAGAGGTTTTATGATATGACTGCTATTACAAAAGCATCTTTGTCTGTTTGGAATATCACTACCACACTTTTCTCATGTTTGTTTCTACATCGTTTGTGAACTTATGTTTTACATTTCCATTAATGATCAATTAACTTTTTATCATTTAAAAGCACTTACTAGGCATCTCTTATTTTCTAGCAACTATGGGTGCATGCTATTTTGATGCCAGTCATTTTGAATTAACCTAAAATAAATACACAAGTTTCTCAGTTTTAAATTTAACAAGTAATCTGTATAACAGATATCTCTTTTATTGCCTTCCCCTTCACCCAAGTTAATATGTGTCAACTTTCTAATTAGCAATTGATGGTCCTTTCTCCTCCCATCCTTGGTAACCATCAAAGAATATTTCTTTTTGTGTGTAAACCTTTCTTTGATTTTTAAAATAGAGGTCTCATATGATATTTGTCCTTTTTGTGATTGACTAATTTCACTCAGCATAATGTCCTCTAGGTTCATCAATGTTATGTATCACAGGTTCATCATTGTTTTTTAACACTGCATAGTATTCTATTTTGTGTATGTACCATAGTGTTTACCCATTCATCTGTTGAGTGTTTAGGTTGTTTACCATCTTTTTGCTTTGGTGAATAGTGCTGTGTAATGAACATGTGTGTGCCTATATTGGTTTGTATCATGGCTCTATTTCTCTAGGATATATACTTAATAGTGGGATTTCTGGATCATATGGTTTTCTATTTCCAGTGTTTTTAAGGATGCACCAAACCACTTTCCACAGTGATTGCACCATTTTACAGTCTTACCAACAGTATGAGGTTTCCAGTCTTCCCACATCCTCACTAGCATTTGTTGTTTTCATTTTTTTTTTAACTTTGCTATTAACTCTAGGGTGAGATGATATCTCATTGCTGTTTTGACTTGCACCTCTCTAATGGCTAATGATCACAAGCATTCCTTTATGTTTGTTGGCTGCTTGAATGTCTTCTTTGGTAAAGTGTCTGTTCATGTCCTCTGCACTTTTGTTAATTGAAAAAGTTAATAAAATTGATAAACCACTGGCAATTCTAGCAAAGGAAAAGAAGAAGAAGATGCAAATAATATGAATAAGAAATAAAATGGAAGATGTCACAACAAAACAAACTGAAATAAAAAGGATAATATCAGGATACTATGACGAACTGTATTAGAACAAATTTGAAAACCTAGAAGACATGGGTAGATTTCTAAAATCACACTAGAAAATTTAAGTAGACCCATAACAAAAGAAGAAATTGAACAGGCCATAAAAAATCTCCCAACAAAAAAGTCCTGGCCCAGGTGTCTTCCCTGGCAAATTTTTCCACACATTCAGAGAAGAGCTGACAAAAATTCTACTGGAAATTTTCCAGGATATAGAAAAGGAGGGAGTACTCCCAAATGCATTTTATGAAGTTAGCACAACACTGATACTAAAGCCAGGCAAAGACACCAATATGAAAGAAAACAATTGATCAATACCCCATGAATATAGATGTAAAAATTATCAACAAAATCCTAGCCAAAGATTGGAAAAATTATATATAAAAAAATAATAAATCATGACTAAGTGGGATTCATAGCAGATATGCCAAATGGCTCAACATTAGGAAAACAATTAACATAATACACCACATGAATGAAACAAAGCAAAAGGACCACAGGATCATATCATGCAATACAGAAAAGGATTTGACAAAATCCAACACTTATTCTTGATTAAAAAAAAAAAAACTGAACAAAATGTGAATAGAATGGAAATTTCTCAATATAATTAAAGACATATGTACAAAGCAATGGCCAACATTAGTCTCAATGGAGAGAGATTGAAAGCAATCGTCTTACAAATGGGTACTAGACAAAGATTCTATTTATCACCATTTGTATTAAATATTGTAGTGGAGGTCCTAGCCAGAGCAATAAGGCAAAAAAGGGAAATAAAACATATGCAAATTGTCAAAGAAATAAATGACCACTATTTGCATATGATATGATTCTATTGTAGAAAATCCTAAAGATTACTAAGCAAATTACTGGACTTAATTGAAAGATTGAGCAAGTGGAAGCCCACAAAAGTCAGTCAGAGTATTTTAAACTAACAAAGAGAACTCTGAAAATAAAATCAGGAAAATAATACCATTTACTAACCACCCAAAAGATGAAGTACTTAGGAATAAATCTAACCAAAGACGCAAAAGACTTATAAATTAAAACAAACAGACAAACAACAACAACAACTACAACAACAAAAAACTACTATAAGAAACCAAAAGTGATCTGTATAAATGGAAGAATATACCATGCTTATGGTTAAGAAGACTTAACATCATGAAAATATCAAGATTAACCAAAGCTATCCACTTATATAATGCAATCCTGATCCATTTTCCATCATTATTTTTTAAAGAGATGTAAAAAAATAATCATCAACTTTGTATGAAAAACAAAATCAGCCAAGTGGGGGTGACACGAGAGGTCTCCAGCAGCAGGACAAACTTGTCTGTTGGTTTGTCCTACTGTGGTGACATATAGAAGTGAGTTTTGGAGGCTGAGCCTCTGGTGCTTAAAACCCAGAGAGATGCACCTGGCACACAGGTAACAGCCCAGCTTATAGACTGAGACAGACTAGGAAGAAGGAAGAGGCCATCCACTTCTGAAAGAATTGGCCAGGGAAAACCTTATGAATAGCAAAGAAACACTGTTTGGTACATTACC
>NW_006921818.1:1772744-1774539 GCF_000298275.1 Orycteropus afer afer | reverse complement strand
TAAAAGTAAAATGTGAAACTGTAAAAATCATCAAAGAAAAAAGAGACAAATTTAGAGACAAATACTGTATCAAATATAAATTAAAATGCATAAACACCAGAAGACAAAATAGATGACTGGGACCTCCTAAAAATCAGATGTTTATGCACATCAAAAGAATAGAAAGAAAACTCACAGACTGGGGGAAAAAAAATTGGCAATGATACATCAGACAATAGGCTAACCTCTAAAATTATAGAAATCTTCAATACCTCAACAATAAAATGATAAATGATGATCAATTAAATTGACACTGCTTATTCTATAGTTGATATCCAGTCCCATTGAAATTTTTCCAGAATTCAAATAATATCTTCAGTCTTTTTTCCTAGATGAGTTCCATGATCAAAGTCAACCATGAGTATTTAGAGTTATTGAAGCCTATCCTTCAACACCTAAATTTCAGCATCTCACTAGATGTCATCCTAAAATGATAATGTCTTTAGCATTTCTCTCTTAAGTGTGATTTGCTAATTACTTTCCTATTTATTTTGCCATTTATTTAATTTTTTTCTTAATTTATAAAATCTATTTAAAAATAAAGTGAAAGAACAGTATGCTTCTTTGATAAGAAGACTGAATAAGATTAAGGATACTTGAGATCTAGCCTATATCTGCTTTCCATCAGCTTTGGAAAAATTTTTTTTTTTTTTGGCTCAATGAGTTTTAGTTTTCGAGTCTTTTACAAAATTGAGGTCTTTGGCTCTATGTGGTCTCACATTCTGACAGTGCTGATATTCTATATCAAGCACATTGTATGAAAGAAAAATTATTTGAAAAAAAAGTTAGGTTTTGATCATATTTAACATGTTGACATTTTATTATCATAACAATGATAATAAAAGCAAAATCCTTAAATGTTTTTCAGTCAATAAAGATGAATTACTTTTAGCTAAATGTGTGTGTGAGTATATGTGTGCATGTATAATATGGCTCTATTCTTCTTTAATCTACCGTCAATGTCCATGAAAGAAACAATCAAGAAATCAAATGACATATTCTTTTAAAAACCAAAGATGTCATTTTGATGAACAAGGTGTCCCTAATGCAAGTCATGTTTTTTTCAATAATTTTATTATTATTATTATTATTATTTTCTTATAGGTATGTGAAAGCTGGACAGTGAAAAAGAAAGACAGAATGAAAATTGAGGTGTTCAAACTTCAGTGTTGTTGAATAATATCAAATATCAAATATATTGTGGCTTGATAAAAGAGAAGATAACCAGTCTTCAGAGAAGCACAACCAGAATATTCCTTAGAAGACAGGTTGACAAGACTTCAACTTGCTTACTTTGGACATGTCATCATCAGAAGGGATCAATATCTAGAAAAGGATTGGTAAAGTAGCTGGCTAATGAAAATGAGGGAAATCCTCAGTGAGGTGAATTGACACAGTAGCTGCAACAATATACTCAGCCATACGTATCTGTGATCATGAAGACGACATAGTACCAGGCTTTTTTTTTTTTTTTTTTTTTTTATACATAAGTGATACCACCTCAGAAACCCAAGGAGGGGTCTCTATGAGTTGAAATAGACTCAACAGCAGTGAGGTTTTTTTTTTTTTTTTTTTCCGTTTATACATAAGATTGTCATGAATTGGAGCTGACTCATTGACAACTAACAACAACACCATATGTATAGCACTAATATGTGTGTGTATATGTTGTTGTTGTTGTTGTTATGTGCCATCGAGTCAACCCTGACTCATAGAGACCCCTCCTTGGGTTTCCAAGGCAGTATCACTACGGAAG
>NW_006921818.1:1759075-1772444 GCF_000298275.1 Orycteropus afer afer | reverse complement strand
GGGCTTGAACCGCCAGCCTTCTGGTTAGCAGTCAAGTGCCTTAGGCATTGCGCTACCAGAGCTCCTAGATCACACATTTAGTAAGTAATAAAACTATGACTCAGATAATCAGGTGTCAAATCCTGTGCTTTATCTACCATACTATGCTCATCCTCTTGGAAAGATGAAAGGAAAAACATGAAAATGTTAAGCAAAACAGTATCCTTTAAACTCTTGACAAATTGAGATAGACTTGAAGGACTTTAAGAGAAAAAAAAAATGAGGTGTTAAATTTTAGAGTTAGAAAAAGATGGCATTGCTTGCTAGAATTAAAAAAGAGGGAAAAATTCTCTGTTACACTCAGCTAATGGGTTAAATGAAATGGGGGAAAAAACAACTTCTCAAAAGCATATCAAAAGGGAAAAATGAGAATAAATGAAAAGAAATTGAAACAAAATTTATAATTCAATGTTTTAAATTATAAATGAGAACTCTAATATTAACCTGGATTATAATATAAAGGAGAAGACTAAATCAAAATTAGATCTATTTAGTTAAAATTTGTTACAAATGGAAAAGGAAATCATACAAATCCACACTAATCTCCATGCTTATTGTCTAGGGTACAAACAAAATGACTCCAAAATATCATCAAACTTTCTCCATGCAAAAAGCTTTATATCATATTTTGTTGTTATGTACTCTGATAAAAGCATTCCCCAGAGAAAGAACCATAATCATCCCTTTTCTTACTGTAAGTCTATTATTCACTGATATACAACAAAATGTAACCTTCAAATTGAATAATTAGCTATCATGCATTACCCTTCCTTATATACTCCTTCCTTCATTCATGGCACATTCTCACCTTTGTAAATATCAATTCTTTACCCCTGCCAACAGTGGATGTTCCAAATGGTTACACCTTATATTGATGCCAGATTTTTCACTGGTTTCAGTAAAAGATACCCTGATTTATTTATTTTTAAATAAACCCTCACATACAACATAATGCTTGATAAAAGCTGGGCAAAGATCAAAGATTTTTTTTTTTTTACAAATATCTACTTATTATATATATTAACTTACAATTCCTCTTTATTATTGATTTTGCAGAGAGATTTTTACATAACCATACAATTCCATACAGCTGATTTAACTAATTTTCCAGCCCCTGTCTACCACATATACCTACCATAGACTATTCTGCATTTTATCATTCAACAACAAGTATTTGGAGGCAGGAAGTATAGTAAAGTCAGTAAGTGTACAGCTTGTTGGTCTTGAGAGGTTTGAATTCTAGCTCTGTTCTGTCATTTGCAATTTCTGTGGCCTTGGAGACTTGCCTAACTGTCATTTTTGTAAATAAATAAATTTGGAGCAGTAAGACAATTGTCATATTGTTGTGGGGAAGTATGAAATGATTTATGTAACATTTTTAGCAGTCCAAGCTAAAAAAAAAAAAAAAAAGGTGAAGGTGATCTCTGCCTTCCTTCTTTCATTTCTTTCCTTATCCTTGGGTTTCTTCCTTTACACTTCCTTTGTTTATTTACGCAGCCTCTTTTATCCTTACATCAGTCCAGGGGTAATGCCCTATCTAATTTCCAATATTAGTTAACATCTCCCACAGCTAGGGTTCCTTGGCCTCACTTGTAGGCATGCTTCCATCACAATAATCTCTATGACATTTTTGCGCATGAAATTAGCATGAACAGAAGATGTTCCAGTCCAGAGCTCTGAGAGTCAGTGCTATACCTCATCCTTCCATTTTATAAGCAAGGATTTCTGGACCAATTCTGAAGACTTGCCCTTTCCCCTGCTTCTGAATTGCTACCTTGGTTATCTACTTAACATTCTAGTCACTCTAAATCTGAAGGTTTGTTTTCACAGCTGTCATGGTCCCCAAACCTGATCCTACTGTGGTCCAAGGTGCCTTGGCTGATGATGACTGTGTGCCTAAGTAGGTTAAGAAATTTTTTTTTTGTCCCTGAATTTTCCTGGTTATTCTATCCTTCTTCTGCCTCTTGGTGACTTTTCCACCACGTTTAGTGACTCTAATTTGTTATGTGGGTCTTTCCAAATCTGCCTCGTGTAATCCTTGCAATGTGTAGTGGAAGAAGGTGGAATTTCCTCCTATCTGACTGCTATTGCCCACTGCTATTCAGAAAACAGAAATATAAGACGTAGGAAATTTCCAGCATTTTTTATTTCTGAGAGTGTTTTCTGCTTTGATCCCTTCTCTGGCAGGTTAGAAAAGATATCCTGTAATGACCAAACATGACATCATCGTCCTTACTCCCCCCTTTTCTTAAAGCTTATCGTGGTCTCATAGTCAAACTCCTGGGTTCTCCTCATTTGAATCATTATTAACTCTTCTCAGGAGTAGAAGACACCTTCACCATGAAAGCACTGAGAACCAAAATAACGTTCAAATAGATTTCTTCTCCTCTCAAAGACTAGTGACTTCATCTCAGCAGAATTTGTAACATCTGAGCTATCTCATTACACACACACACACACACAATTACATTAATTGAAGGAATCCATTCACAAGAGTAAAGCAAACAACAAAACAAACCACATACAAAAATGACTCTTACTCACTGCTTAGGACAACTAAGAATAAAAAACCCACTGCCGTCGAGTTGGATCCAATTTATAGTGACCCCTCCTTGGGTTTCCGAGGCAGTATCACTACAGAAGTAGATTGCCCAGCCTTCCTTCTGAGGAATGGCTGGTGGGTTTGAACTGCCAGCCTTCTGGTTAGCAGTCAAAATGCCATAGGCACTACACCACCAGAGCTCCTAACTAAGAATAAGCATATCTAATTGATTTGGATATCAGCAGTATATTGACAGAGAACTTCCATAAATTCAGGCTGGATTCAAAAGAGAATGTGAAATGAGGTATACCACTGTGACCATCAAATGGATCTTGGGTGAAAGCAAAGAATAATAGAAAGGTATTTACCTGCACTTTATTGACAATGCAAAGGCATTAGACTGTGTGTATCCCAAAAAATTACAGATAAAATTGCAAGGAATGGGAATTTTAGAAAACTTGATTGTACTCATCTGGGACCTGTACATACAAATATGTTGTTCAAACAGAACAAAGGGATACCACAGAGTTTAAAATCAGGAAGGGTGCCCTTCGGGGCTGCATTCTTTACCATTATTATTCAATCTGTATACTGAAGAAATAATCAGAGAAGCTGAACTATATGAAGAAGAATGCAGCATCAAGATTGGAGGAAGACTCATTAACAGCTGTGGTATCCAGATGACACAACCTTCCTTGATGAAAGTGAAGATGTCTTGGAGCACTTACTGATGAAGATCAAAGACTGCAGTCTTCAGTATGGGTTACACCTCAACATAAAGAAAATAAAAATCCTCACAATTGGACCAATAAGTATCATCATGATAAATGGAGAAAAGACTGAAGTTGTCAGGGATTTCATTTTACTTGGATCCTACCACGGAAGCAACAGTCAAGGAATCACAGGTCATATTGCACTGGGAAAATCTGCTACAAGAGACCTCTTTAAAGTGTTAAGGAGCAAAGATGTTATTTTGAAGACTAAGGTGCACCTAAACCCAGCCATGGTATTTCCAATAGCCTCATAAGCATATGAAAGCTGGACATGAATAATGAAGAGTTGATTCCTTTGAATTGTGGTGTTGGCAAAGAATACTGAAAGTACCATGGACTGCCAGAAGAACTAACAGATCTGTCCTGATTTAAATACAGCCAGTATGCTCCTTAGACGTGACAATGGCCAGATTTCATCTCATCCACTTTGGTCATGTTGTCAGAACGGACCATTCTCTGGAGAAGGATATCATGCTTAGTAAAGAGGTTCAGCATATAAGGGGAAGACCATCAATATGATGGAATGACTCAGTGGGTACAATGATGTGCTCAAGTGTAGCAGGGATTGTCAAGATGGCACAGGACTGGACAGTCTTTCATTCTGTTGTACATAGGAACACTATAAGTAGGAGTTGACTAGACGGCACTTAAAAGCAATAACAACAATTAATTAAAGGGACACTAGAATGATGGAAATTCTTTATAGCTTGATTTGTGTGTTGGTTATGTAGATGTAAATATTTGCCAAAACTCATTCACCTGTATAACTAAGGTTGCTGATTTTCACTGTACATATCTATCACTTAATAGAAATATCTCTTCCACATGATCTTGCACATTTCCTTTTGTCCACTGGCTCTCTTATCAAAAAGCAAAAGTGGTGGAATGAGACACTAGTGTGGGTCTTTGTGTCCTAAGGGTGGGCTATAGTTCTGGAGTCTAATAGATTTTCTCCGTGGTGGATCCTTAGTATTAGATTTATCAGGTATAAATTATTAATACCTGGTCCTTTGTTCATATTGCTTATGGTAAACAGAATTCAAATACAGAAAATTCAAGATATAGTTTGCCATCCACAGAAAAGATGCCATCCTTAATCCAGATGTGTAGATGAGTACACACACACACATACACACAATTGAATGGATACACGATGCTGACCATGTTTTGATTTTTTGGTTGATCAAAAAAAAAAAAAGAGCATTTGCCAACCAGGAGTTCCTTAGCTTCCTAAATGCTTTCTTTTCTAGTTTCCAGTTTATAGTTATATCATACGGACTAGTTACTCAAGCAAGAGATTATATGAGGATCTGGCCAATTACTGCACAAATATATATTGAGTCTAAATGCCTCTCTTTCAGAAATTATGTGTATGTACTGCAAATGTATATATATACATATATTAAAGAAAAGAAAAGAGTCATCACAAGAGTTTCACCAGACAAGAAAAATTTGTCACCTATAGTCAGGAAAGTAGGGAACATGAAGCATGATCTTTGCCACTTCACTTCCAAATCTTTATTTCCAAATCTTTGGCCCAAGTAGCTCTGGTGGCCCTGTGGTTAAAGCACTGAGGAACTAACCAACAGGTGAATGATTCAAATTCACCAGCACCTCTGCTGGAGAAAGATGAGGCTGTCTTCTTTACAGCCTTGGAAACCCCATTGGGCAGTTCTACTCTGTCTTATATAGGGTCATTATTATGAGTTAGGATCAATTTGATGGCTGTGGGTATCTTTGAAACAAATGTAAGAGATGGATCTGGTAATTCCATAAGAGAGTGCTAAGGACTAGGCTCAAAGGGAATAATGATAATAACAAAGCTTTCAGCAACCTGAAGTCTTAATAGACCAAAGATGTTTATAATAATTTTTATTCTGATGATGTTTTAATACTTGCTTTGGACCATCCCACTGAGAAGACCCCAGTCACAATCAGAATTCTGTAGCAGGGCCATGTTCTCTGGCTTCGAGTCCTTATCATACATTCCATGACATTACATTCGTCATCATTGGAGGGTAACAAAGGGTCTCTATCTAGAGGTATCAGATGTCTTCTCCAATTAAATTCTTCTTGAAATTTAAAGGGACAAGGCTCTACTTTTCAAGGATAAATATTTTTTCCACAGTCAACTATGCCATCTAAATATATTCCTATGACTCTTTCCTTGCATGCAGTCACCACCTAGTGTAAACAGCTATCAGCTGCCTGTTTTTGAAGGCTGCTGGTTGTTGTCAAGTAGGAGTTGAGATGGAGATGCCCAGAATACAAGAAGGAAAAGGTTCTGAAAAATAATGTTCCTGATTTACAGTGGAATGTATGCCAGCAAGAAATCACATTCAAGAAAGTCAGTTAAGGCAGATAGGTGCTTCTTAATAACGTAAAACTGGACAGGCAAGATGACTAGTCAGGGAGCCAAGATAAGAGGAAACATGAGTAAGCAGATCACACAGTTCTCATCCATCAATGGGTCTGAATTTAGCCACTCTTTCCATGTTAGTGTCACCTCCTATATTCCTAATTTCTTCCTTGCCTTCACCATATATTTATCTGCTACTTACCCTATTCTTGTGGCAAAGGTGGTCTTTGATACTAGGAATTAAATCAACTTAATTTTAAGTGACATAAGAAGGAAAGATAAATAGCTGCTATTGAGTCCATTTGGACTCATATTGCCCCATTCTGCATTATCTTTATGATTGCTAGCATGTTCCAATCCATTGTTGCAGCTACTGTATCAATCCATTTCAATGAGGGTTTCTTTTATCCTTGCTTGTTCTCTGTTTCACCAAACGTGATGTTTCCCTCCATTATGGATCTCTCCTGATGATGTGTCCAAATGAAGTATGTCAGATAATATTGTGATTTATAAGGTTTTCATCTGCTAATTTTTGGAAGTAGATCACCAGACTTTCTTGCTATCCTGTCTTAGGCTGAGAGTTCCAGTAAAACCTGTCCTTCGTGAGTGATCCTGCTGTTATTTGAAATAGTGGTGGCTTAGTTTCTGGCATCAGAACAACACACAAGCTAACCACAGTACAACACTTACAGATGGGCAGTAGATTAAGTGAGTAACTGGTTAATAATAGCTCAATGTCTCTCCTCTTCCAGAGAGAACAGGCAGGCAGGAGTGAAACACTTTAAGAAGAAGAGTTTGTTTTCCTGTAGAGAGGGCCTATACTGTGTTGATTTGCACTGAAGGGTGCTTGTCTTATCCCCATGATAGAGCAATGACTAAAAAGAAGTGGAAGTGATAAAGGAGGGAAGGGAATGCTGCTGAGAAATGCAGCAGATGTGGCTCAAACTTTTCCAACCAAGTAGAGTTTCTGTAGGTTTATTGATTTTCTTTTTGAAAAACAATTTGAAAGGTTTCTCTCGAGTTCATGAGTGAGAACATTTTTAAACAGGATTGTGGCAAAGACATGTTTATGGTTGACAGTGTGCCATTTCTTAGTTAATAGTACCTATTTGGGGAATGTGTTTATATCTTTCTTAGTGCTGGCATTTACCAAGTATAGAGACAATTTGGGAAGGGTAATTTACATTTTGTCCCATTGTGTTTTGAAAGACATTCAGGTTACAGAAGTCTTTGAAATTAAAGCTCATGATTTTAAGATTAATGCCAGTAATTACAGGGCCCTGTTATAAGAGAAAGAGCAGTAGTTTGCCTGTGAGATTGCATATGAAGGGTCTCTGGTCCAAGGGAATAATAAAAGCTTGTTCTTTGTGCGATGGCAGCAAGTAACAGGAAGACACTGTCTCTCCAGAAAATACGTGGTGGTTGTGAGGGTTAAAGTTTTTCTAAAGCTATGGTGACTCTCTGTAACCTGGCCCTGAAGACCAATTCAGGTCATAATCACTTTTGTTAGATCTCTTTTTTCTATGATGCCAGCACTCACCAGGGAAATTAGGATTGTTTTGACCCTTTCTCCCCAGTCCCATACTTCAAAGTTTTCTGTGATTTAAAATGTTCCCTCCTGTAGCTGCTGCTGACAGAATGCAATCTATTTAGACAGTAGTTGCAGGGGCATTCAGTTTTTTTGATGATAAGTGGATGGAGTTGGGCAGAGTCTGGATATTCCACACAAAAGTTTGCAGATACAAAGAACTGTTATGGATTGAATTTTGTCCACTCAAATTGCATATTGTAAATTCTAATCTATATGCTTGTGGTTATAATTCCCTTTGGGAATGCTTTTTCTTTGTTATGCTAATGAAATAAGATTAGTGTAGAGTGTGTCTTTAATACATCTCTTCTGAGACATAAAGATTAAACAAGCAAGCAAAAAAATCAAAGATGGCGATAAGATAGTGTGAAAAACAGATTTCCATGGAACCAGGAAGTAAAAGCAGAAGAGAGAGGGCCCTTCATTAAGAGCCTATAGAAAAACACTTTTCTTAGTGTCAACACTGAATTTGGACTTTTAGCATCCTGAACATTGAGAAAGTATACGTTTGTGTTAAAGTTATCCACTTAGAGTATTAATGTTATAGCAATCCTAAATAGTTAAGACATAATTTGATCACTTCTCTGAAGGAATATTGGACAGTCTACTATCATAGAGATACTGCTGCAGAATCCCAAAGAGGGGTTGCTATGAGTCTGGACCAACTTGACGGCAGTGAGTTTTGTGTGTGTGTGGGGGGGTGGGGGGTACTGCAAGAGTAGAGTACTTTTCTAACAAATACCGAAAATGTGGAAGCAGTTTTAGAATTTGGAAATGGCTAGCTGATGGAACAGTTTTACAGTGCCTAATAGTAAAAGCCTATATTGTGTTGAAGAGACTGTTGGTAGAAATATGGACATCAAAGTCAGTTCTGATGAGGGCTCAGAATGAAGTGAGGAGAGCTATAAGGAAAGTCTCTATTGTCTTAGAAACACATATGGCACCAGCAACAGAAAATTGCTAGAAATGTGGATGCTAAATATGCTTCTGTGAGGATCTGGAAGAAAATGATGAACAAATAATTAGACAATGGAGGAAGAGTGATTCTTTCCATCCAGAAGCAAAAAGTTTGTCTGAATTATGTTCAAATGTTTAGTAGAAGATAAAACTTTTAACTAACAAACTTGGATATCTGACTGATGAGAACTCTAAGTAATATTTTAAAGGTGCATTGTGTTTTATCCTTGCTTCTGATAGCAAAAATGCAAGAGAAAAAAAGATGGACTTAAAAATGAACTGTACAAAATGAGGACAGAACTTAAAGATTTGGAAAATCCTGTTGTACAAATGAAGGATATATGTCCTAGAATATTCACCAAGGACATGACTTGATAATGTTTTGTTAAAAAATTAAACCTGTGACTGATGGATCTAACCAAGTACCCATCAGCTTAGAATGAAGGAGTCAGAACATGACTTGATAATGTTTTGTTAAAAAATTAAACCTGTGACTGATGGATCTAACCAAGTACCCATCAGCTTAGAATGAAGGAGTCAGAGAAAGAATAATAGGAAGAAAAAAAAAATAATAACTCTATTTGCCTTTGGAATTCTTCAGGCGGGAGTTGGGTCAAAGAAGCTATACTGATTGTCCTCCAAGAAAAAAGAATGATCATTCCTGGAGCAGCTTGAAGATTAGAAGAACTGTTGGAGGGAGAATGGGAAGCAGGGCCTTTTCAGTTTCAAGAGGTGGGACCATGAGTTCCAGGATCTTAAAGTGTGGGGCCACAGCACAGCATCCTAGATTTCAGAGTCAGGTCTTTAACCACTTGGTTCCAGACAGTGAGATTGTCATTAAATTTTGCCAGGTGGACAGAGCCAACACAACAAATTAAGGGAGTGGGATGCCCTACCAAAGGATCAAGGAAATTGGTCCTGCCAGAGGGGCCAAGAGGCCAAAGGAGCAGAGTCATGACTCATATTGCCTGGGAGAATATGGCTGCCCAACACCAGGGAACAGAGTTGCTATCCCAGTGGGCCTGGAAGAGAGAGATGACTCCAAATGCTGAAGATCCTCCACCCAGAATCCAGAGAGTAGGGCCAACACCCAAAGTCTGGAGGGCAGGGCTATTGTCTGGATGGTCTCAGAGAAGAAAGGATTATTTGAGAGCTAATGTAAATTGTCCTGCTGGGCTTTAGATATCCTTGGTGTCTATTATCCATTTTATCCCTCCAATTTCTCCCATCATAATAGAAATGTCCACCTTGTTCCTATTTCACATTGTATTTTGGAAACAGATAACTTGTACTTTAGATTTCACAGGTTCACAGATGACAAAGAATTTTGTGCAAGAATGAAATATCCCTAATATCTTACCCATGTTTGATTTAGGTGATTCGGAAGATGAAATTTTGTACTTGGAATTGATTTAAGACTTTTAGCATTGATGTGATGGGGTGAATATGTTTCAAACTTGGTAAAAACATGAATGTTGGGGACCAAAGAATGGAATTTTATGGATTTAGTTGTGTCCCTCCAAAATACGTATTGTAAATCCTAATCTCTATACCTGTGGTTGTAATCTAATTTGGGAATGGGTTGTCTTTGTAATGTTAATGAGACAGGACCAGTATAGAGTGTGTCTTAAAGTCAATCTTTCTGAAATATAAAAGATTAAATAAGCAAGCAAAAGAAGCAGTTGTTGTTGTTGTTATGTGCCATCGAGTCGGACCCGCTCATAGCGACCCCTCCTTGGGTTTCTGAGGTAGAATCACTATTGAAGTAGATTGTCCCATCTTTCTTCTGAAGAGTGGCTGGTGGGTTTGAACTGCCAGCCTTCTGGTTAGCAGTCAAGAAGCAGAGATGGAGTAAAATAGATGCCAAAACACATGGGGATCTCCAAGGAACCAGGAAGCAGAAATTGAAGGACAAAGACTTCCTCCAGAGCTGACAGAGAGCTTTCCCCTATAGCCAGTGCTTTGAATTTGGACTTCTAGCTTCCTAAACTGTGAGATCATGTTTCTGTTTATTAAATCTATCCACTTGAGGGACTTCTGTTATAGCAGACAAGATAACTAAGACACCCGCACATCTTTTATGTACTGATAATGGCCCAAAATGGCAAAATTGAAAGTGACTAAATTAATTTTTTCTCATTAATTTAATGTTTGTAGTGGGATGATTTTGAGGGTTATTTTTGGAGGCAGACAATAAGATAAAATATTTATTGTTTAGAAAGTGGGGAGGGTAGTGAGCTAGGATCTGGTGGATGAAGAGGCAAAGACATTGAAACAGAGAAAGAGGTAAAGAATGACCCAGTAGAACAGAGGGGAAAAATCATGACAGGTAGAAATAAGGAATGAGAAGAAAATGAAATAAAGTGAGAGGTAGTAGAAATGGAGAAGGCTAACAAAGTTAATTGACTGAACATAGAAGAGTAATGAGCAGAGAATACAAGAGTCTGAAAGAAGCAACTCCAAATTGCAATTTCTTCCTCTATTTCTACCTCACCATTAGGAGCTCTGTTAGTGTAGTGCCTAAAGCACTTGACTGCTAATCAGAAGGCTGGTGTTTCAAACACACCAGCCACTCCTGGGAAGGAAGATGGGGCAATCTACTTCCTTAGTGATACCGCCTCGGAAACCCAAGAAGGGGTCACTATGAGTCAGGTCTGACTCGATGGCATATAACAACAACAAGTCCATCATTATCTTCACTCAAAAGAAGGAGTGACAACTCAGTTTTAAATATACAATCTGAGCATTGTATCAGCTATGCTCTTTTACAAACAAGGGTACATTTGAAAATATGGAACCAGATACCTAGGATTTACAATAATATCAAAGCTCAAGTATGACTGAACATCAGGAAATCTGGATTTTGAAGGTCTTCCAAGATACACAGTGACTAGGGAACATATTTCTTATTATCCCCTTAGGAGACTCTGAAATCCCTGCATTGGGACTTTTGTCTAAATATCACCTGAACTTCTGCATCTCCCTGCTATGCTCTCATCCTTGTTACTAATCATTCTCTCTGTCTTTAATATATCTCCCTTGCCCTTCTCTCTTTATTTGTGGTAGATTCAATTATGGTTCCAAACTTTTCAACTTCCCTGTCTCCACACCCTTTGCCATGTGAATTTTCAATTCTTCCCATAAAGTCAGGATGTGCACTTTCTTATATTTAGTCTTTGGGCTTGGCCATGTGACTTCTTGTTAACAGGTATGGTTCAATCAGTGGCTTCAAATATACTTACATAATTGTCATAAGAAGAATATGTCCCAGGAGTCTTTTGGGTCCTCAAAGAATGAAAGACATATGGAGCAAAACTGAAGTAAACCTGGGACGTGAAGTCAAGCCCAGTATAGCCAGCCAAGATCCGCAGACCTATCTCATCTAACTCACCTTTGCATGAGCAAGCTACACATGTTCATTATTTTAACAATGTAAAGTTACAGGGTAGGTTGTTATGCAATATTATTGAGACATTAGGTGCCTGATATAGTAACTCACCATTAAATACTTGAAGACAAAGAAACTACTATGTTCTGTTTTGCAAATCTCACATTCCAGGCAATCTCATAGTTTAGCCTATGAAAATGGTCACTTTTTGGATCAAGTGCAATGTGTTGTTGACAGATGAATGTGTCACTGGGTAGAGTACATGACTTTTTTTGAGCTAAGGAATTAGCCTAGGACCACTTCCCAGCATATTTGTCTTATCTAACAAAACCATTTTTTCCCATTTTCTCCTCTCAAATCTTCAACATCTTTCTTGGCATTTATGATTTGAATTGTGAGATATTGATACAATGTTCCAATAAATCAAATATTAGGAAGTCTGAAATAACCAAAGAACTTTTTATTCACATTGATAGAGATAAGAAAACTTAATTTCCTTCAACCTGTATGCATAAACAAATCACTTCTTTTCCATCTCTCTGAATCCTGTTCTTTACCATGTGTTAGATATAGAAAGCCCACATAGTTGGAAACCTTGACTGTACTTCAAATATTCTGTTTTTACTAATAGCATTGTTGACATTTCACTGACACTGGGCTTAAGTTTTCATCCTTTAAAAAAAGAACTAATGTTAGAGACGAATAGAAAAAGTTTTTGAAAAAGCAAAAGTACTGCACAATCTACATTTATAATTATGAGTTGATGGGCTATAGATAAGATTTAAGAATGAGTACTTTCAAGAGTTTCATTAACTGTAATGTTTAATAGCTTAATTAACTATTTACAATTATGATTAATAGATTACTAATAAGATGTAAAATTTTGAAGAGTGTCATAAACTAGATCTTTCTTTCTAGAACAAGAAATTTTCAACTAATTGAAAATTCTTCTGGTGGTAATTTCATGCAGCTACCTTTCATCCACAAGTGTCTTACAGATGGGATAAGCTAATTTGTCAGCCAAATTTCCTTATCCACATTATTCCATATGCATCTACTCTCTGGGGAAAGTCTGGTGGGGGGGGGGGAAGAAGAGGCTGAATATCTGGGCTGAATATTTGATTTCATCTCTCATGGTTCAATGCACAGTATTACACCATTTATGTATGTGAGGGGGAGCTCTGGTGGCATAGTGCCTAAAGCATTTGACTGCTAACCAGAAGGCTGGTGGTTCAAACCCACCAGTCACTCCTTGGAAGGAGGGTTGGGCAGTCTATTTCAGTAGTGATACTGCCTTGGAAACCCAAGGAGGGGTTGCTATGAGTCAGATCCAACTCAAGAGCAGTGCGTTGCGTTGCATTCATTGATGTATGTGAGGCATTAGTCTTGCATTTTATTAGGTGCCTATGTCTTTGTATATTCAACACTGACAAAAAGAAAGAATAGTTACATACATCAGTACAATGGTTTAGCTAGATGTTATCATAAGATTAGGGCACATATATTCTGTGATTTGGATTCAGTTATGTTACTTACTCATTATTGTACCTTAGGTGATTCATTAAATTCTTTTAATCTAATTTTTCTCATCTGAAAATAAAGACAGTGATCCCTACATTACAGGGTTTCTGAAAATAATAATTGTTATGATATGTGCAAACTATTTCTTGTATTTAAGATAGTAGTATAATTTTTAAAAGGAATTAAAAAGAAACAAAAAGAA
>NW_006921818.1:1756646-1757816 GCF_000298275.1 Orycteropus afer afer | reverse complement strand
CGTAGTGATACTGCCTTGGAAACCCAAGGAGGGGTTGCTATGAATCGGGTCTGACTCGAGGGCACATAAACACAACACAACAAGGGTTCTGTGGTCAAATCAGTTTAAAGAAATACACAACTTACTTCTCATTCAGCCTTAAAAATTCATATCTTGGATTCAAAATGGAGTCTCGTTAGTAAGCACCACACTATTTCCCTCTAGCATCGAAGTTCTTCAAAAACTAGGTACAGCAGTTTGAATCAGGGGTTTTGGTGCTCTGAATAGTTCACTGAATCAGAGTGCACTAAACGCAGAAGACCAGAATTAGAGGAAAGGCACAGGAAGATTATTTAAGAAATATCTACTTTGTGGAGGATGGACAGGCAGCTGAAAGAGGCCATTGGAAACTTCCCTGGGGCAGTCACTGACTGGCAGGTGAGGGAAGCCACCTGACATCCCCATGAGCCAAGAAAGAAGACACCCTATATCAGCATACCAGTGACCACTCCAATATCCCAGCAGGCAGCCTCACAGATCTGCCTCCACACCTGATTTTGTCGGTAATTTGAATCACCTGGGTGTAGGCGGGAGCACGCACCACCGCTGAAACTGAAGCTGAGAGCTCACTGTTGTGCCAGGAGGGCAAGCTCCCTCCCCTCTCAGCAGGTCACTGAGTGGGCTTGGATCAGCCTGGGAGACATCATGCTTACCTTTGTCACAGATATTGGGACCACAGTTTACTAGCAGATACTCCCCTGACTCCAACACAGCTGAAATCACGCATGCATCTTTGGTGTACCAGGTGGGCAGTATCACAGACAAACTCCAGAGCCATTAGCGGTCTGGCAGGATTACACCAGCATTGCGGGCAGACGGGGTGGGGAGACAGGGGAAGCTCGGCTGACTGTGGTCCCAAGAATTTACCTTGGATCAGCTCTTTGGCACTGAGGTGCCTCAGAAGCAGGGTCTTTGAGTGTGCCTGAGCCTGGTGGAAAGTTGTGACTCCCGAAAAACAGGAATCTTTCCTGAGATTGAACTGTGGTCTTATAAATAACTACATCATCAATAATAGCCTGCACAAAGCCCTAGAAACTGACCCTAGCAACACCAAGCTTTCCTTCTTCTGCTCCCACCTTCTCCACCAATAACTTCACTCATTCAATAGAAGAAACCATATTCAGCCAATTA
>NW_006921818.1:1748947-1755849 GCF_000298275.1 Orycteropus afer afer | reverse complement strand
CAAGTGAGGACAACTACAAACAAAAAGAGGGAAAAGACTGTGTAGTTACAGAACTTCTAAATGGTGAGGAAGTTAAGAGAGTTGCAAGACAGAATGGACTGCTCCAAACTTGGGGAGAAAATTAAAAATTTATGTCTCCTAACTATATTGGCTTCAGGGAGCAGTGAGAATCTGTGTAAACAGTTGCCATTTTATGTATATTTTATGTATTTTTTTCCCAACTAATTTCTTTTGAGAATATGTGAAGATATCATTGTGTGGAACACAATTTGTAAAATATTTCTATAAGTAAAAGTAGGAAATGATAAACAGCACAGAAAAGAAGTCAATAGAATGGAGTGCTCTATTCATGAGGTGGTCATAGACAAGAAAGTGTCCATCAATGAACGTAAGGACTGGGGGATTATTAAAAAAAACAA
Organism: Orycteropus afer afer; assembly: GCF_000298275.1. Taxonomy (NCBI): domain Eukaryota; kingdom Metazoa; phylum Chordata; class Mammalia; order Tubulidentata; family Orycteropodidae; genus Orycteropus; species Orycteropus afer. The sequence goes on along the minus strand of NW_006921818.1, from coordinate 1,755,430 downwards.
AACAAAACAAAAAAAAAAACATTAAAGCAAGACTTGAAACGCGGATTGTGTCTCCATGAGTAGAAATTTGCTAAAGAAATAAAATGTTTATGTAAAAATGAGAGATAAGGCTTAGAATGTCTGTGGATTTCAAGAAAGGAGACAGATTTTTTAATTAATATGAGGACATTCTAAGGAGCAGACAGGTAAATTTCCAGGCACACAGCTAGTAAATGACAAGTCTGAGAATTATATCTTGTCAAGTCAATCCTGACTCATAGCAACCCCTCCTTGGGTTTCTGAGGCAGTCTCCCTATGGTAGTAGATTGCCCAATCTTCCTTCTGAGGAGTGGCTGGTGGGTTTGAACCATCATCCTTCTGGTTAGCAGTCAAATGCCTTAGGCACTATGCCACCAGAGCCCTCTATAAAGGACAACCCTGAGAATTATATCTTGTAGTATAACTGTCTACTTCAGTACTTACCTACTAAGTTATACATCAGAACATATAACCACACTTATCATATTAGACATGTAAACACCAGCTTTTCACAAGTGATGAGTGGCTGTTGTTGTTAGGTACCATCAGCTCTGATTCATTGCAACCCACTTGCAACAGAAGGAAACACTGCCCCGTTCTGTGCCATCCTCACAATCCTTGCTATGCTTGAAAGCTCATCTTTGCAGTCATTGTGTCAATTCATCTTGCTGAGGGTCTTCCCTCTACTTTAATGAGCATGTTATCCTTCTTCAGGGACCAATCCCTTCTGACACCATTACCAAAGTACATGAGATAAAGTTTGGCCATTCTTGCTTCTGAGGAACCTTCCAGCTTCACTTCTTCCATGACAGCTTTGTTCATTCTTCTGGCAGTCTATGGCATTTTCAACATTTTTCACCAACACCACCATTCAAATATATCAATTTGTCTTCAGTCTTCCTTATTAATTCTCCAGCTTTCACACACATATGAGACTAATGAAACTACCATGCCTTGAGTCAGGGGTACTTTAGTCTTCAACTTGACACCTTGCCTTTTAAACATTTTTAAAGGGGTCTTTTTGCAGCCAATTTGCCCAGTGCAGTATATCTAATTTCTTGACTGCTGCTTCCATGGGCATTTATTGTGCATCTAAGGAAAATGAAATCCCTGACAAGTTTAATCTTTTCTCCCTTTATCATGATGTCGCTTATTGTTGTTCCTTGTTGTTGCTTATTGTGAGGATGTTTGTTTCCTTTACATTGAGATGTAATCCACACTGAAGATTTTATTTTTTCTCAGTAAGTGCTTCAAGTTATCTTCAATTTCAGCAAGCAAGGTGATAACATTTGCATATTAATGGTTCTTAATGCATCTTCCTCCAATCCTGATGCCCCATTTTTCTTCATATACTATACCTTCTCAGATGATTTTCTCAGTGTACAGACTGAATAAGTATGGTGAAAGGATGCAACCCTGACACATATCTTTCCTGATTTTAAGCTATTCAGTATCTCCTTGTTCTGTTCAAATGACAGCCTCTTGGTCTGTATACAGGTTCCTCATGAGAACAAGTAAATGTTCTGGAATTCTCATTCTTCACAATGTTACCCATGATTTTTTATGATTTACACAATCGAATTCCTTTGCATAGTCAATAAAACAGAGGCAAACATATTTCTGGGATTCTTTGCTTTCAGCCAAGATCCATCTAACAATAAGCAATGATATCCTTTATTCCATTCCCTCTTCTGAACCTGGTTTGAATTTCTGGAAGTTCCCCGACAATATGCTGCTGCAACCATTTTTGAATTATCTTCAGCGAAACTTTACTTACATGTGGTATTAATGTCATTGCTCAACAATTTCCCCATTCTGTTGGATCACCTTTCTTTGGAATGGGCACAAATATAGGTCTCTTCCAGCCCATTGGCCAGGTAGCTGTCTTCCAAATTTCTTGGCATAAATGAATAAGCACCTCCAGCATTGCATCCATTTGTCAAAACATCTTAATGGGTATTATGTCAATTTCTGGAGCTTTGTGTTTTTAGCCAGTGCCTTCAGTGAAGCTTGGAGTTATTCTTGCAATACCATCAGTTCTTGATCATGTACTACCTCCTGAAAAGGTTGAAGTAAACCAATTATTTTGGATATAGTGTCTCTTTGTATTCCATCCCTCTTCTTTTGATGCTTCCTGAGTTGTTCAATATTTTGCTCATAGAATCCTTCAATATTGCAACTCAAGATTTGAATTTTTTCTTCAGTTCTGTCAGTTTGAGAAATGCAGAGCATGTTGTTCCCCTTTGATAGTCCAACTCCAGATCTTTGCACATTTCATTACAGTACTTTTCTTGTCCTCTGGAGCCACCTTTTGAAATCTTCTGCTCAGCTCTTTTAGTTCATGTTTTCCTCCATCCAATTTAGTTATTCTATGTTCAAGAACAAGTTTCAGAGCCTCTTCTAGAATCCATTCTGGCATTTTCTTCCTTTTCCATCTTCTTAATGACCTTTTGTTTTCTTCATGTATGATGTTCTTGATGTTATTCCACAACTCATCTGATCTTCAGTCACTGGTTTCAATGTATCAAATTTATTCTTCAGATGGACTCTAAATTCGGGTGAGATATAATTAAGGCTATATTTTGGCTCTTGTGGATGTTTTAAATTTTCTTCAGCTTCAACTTGATCTTGCATATAAGCAGTTGATGGTCTGTTCCACTATCAGGTCCTGGCCTTGTTTTGACTAATGATATTGAGCTTCTCCATTGTCTTTATAAATGTAGTCAATTTGATTCCCATGGATTCCATATGGTAACATGCACATGTATAATTGCTGCATATATATATATATATATATCCATACACCTGCAAGGAAGATCAGTTAATGCTGCTATTATTCAAATTTACACACTAAACACTAGGGCCAAAGATGAAGAAATTGAAAATTTTTACCAACTTAAATTGACCAAACTTGAAATCAATATGTATTGATAATTGTTGGTGATTTGAATGAGAAAACTGGAAACAAAAAAGGACCATAAGTAGTTGAAAAATATGGCCTTGGTGAAAGAAATGATGCTGGAGACCACATGGTAAAAATTTTGCAAAACCAAGGACTTATTCATTGCAAATACATTTTCAACAATGTTGAAAACACTGAGTGAATGAGTAGCTCTGATCTTTTGGCCTTACTTATGCCAAGATAAAAAACATGCTAGTAAGAACTCATATGTTCTTTTGGACCACTTCCTCATGCAACTTACTTATGCCTTGACATCCTGCTCAAGCCCAATCTCCTATATATTACTTCCACTTAATGATGGAGTGCTGCTGTGCATGTCCAAATTTATGACTCTGGTGGTCAGACAACACCCAGTTCATGATGGGCAGCTCAGGCCTCATGGTGACTTAGTGGCCCATGGTTTGGTGTTCAGTGTCTACTAAAGCCCAGTAACAAGCTAAAAGCTGTTTCTCAAAAGGAGAGTACTTATCTGCAGAAGATGGCAGAGTTTTGCTCCAAAATCCCAAGGTTCTGCACTGCAATTCACCAATGAGGACCTGCTAAAGACTCCAAACAGCATCTGTCTCTGCTACAGACCCTTCAAGCACTATAGGATCAGTCAGATCATATGGCCCAAATGGCAGAGCAGCTTGCACAGCAGCTAGAACTTGTTGAAGAGCCTTCCATTCTTCTGAGCCCCACTCAAAACTACAGCTTTCTGAATCACTTGTTAAATAGGCCAAACCAACACAACCAGATGACGGACATGTTGCCTCCAAAATCCAAAGAGCCCACCAGATGTTTTGTCTCCTTTTTAGTTGTGGGGGAAGCCAGATACAATAACTTAGCCTTCATTTATTGGGAATATCTCAATATTCCCCACACCACTGGACCCTTAGAAATTTCACTGAGTTGAAAGGTGCCTGAATTTTTGTTGGGTTAATTTCCCACCTTCTAGCATGCAGACATCTCACCAGTAAGTCCAAAGCCATCAATACTTCTTCCTTACTACGTCTAGTCAGCGTAATGGCATGTATATAATAGACCAGGGTAATGTCTTGTTGAAAGGAAGGGTGGTAGAGATCCCTACAGAGTAAATTATGAGATAGTTCTGGGGAGTTAATATACCTCTGAGGAAGCACTGTGGAAATATATTGTTGGCCTTACCTGCTCAAGGCAAACTGCTTCTGATGATCCTTTGAAATTGGTATTGAGAAAAATGTATTGGAAAGATCAATAGCTGTATACCAAGTACCAGGAGATGTACTAATTTGCTCAACCACTGAAATCACATCAGAAACAGCAGCTGCAATTTGAGTCACCTCCTGATTAAGTTTGCAATAATCCACTGTCATTCTCCAAGATTCATCTGTTTTTTTGCACTGGCCAAGTAGGTGAATTAAATAGGGATATGGTGGGAATCACCACCTCTGCATCCTTCAAGTCCTTGATGGTGGCACTAATCTCTGCAATCCCTCCAGGGATGTGGTATTGCTTTTAGTTTATTATTTTTCTACATAGAGGCAGTTCTAATGGCTTCTACTTGGCTTTTCCTACCATAATAGCCCTTATCCCATTCTTGGTAACAAATGTGTTAGACTGGGTTCTCTAGAGAAGCAAAAGCACTAAAGCTTGTATATATATATATACATATATATATATATAGAGAGAGAGAGAGAGAGAGAGAGAGAGAGAGAGAGAGAGAGAGAGAAATTGATCTTAGGAAAATGGTTCACACACTTATAGAAGGGGACAAGTCCCAAGTTGCTAGATCAAACATCATACTGGAAGCTTTTCCTGACTCATGCAGCTACACGGGCTGACAAGCTCAAGGTTGGCAGGTAGTATACTGGTTGATGACTCTGACGGATGACAAATCCCAGATCACCAGGCCAAATGGTGGACTGTTCCCTCACGGACAGTTGTAGGCAGCACAACAGGATCCAGATCCACAGAAAAATGTCTCATTTTCCCAGGATGTCCATATATATATTGGAAGAAGTCCACACCTCTGGAAACTCTCTTTCAGTGGATTGGTTCCTTAAAACGTATACATCTGATCTCATCATGGGAATAACCACATCACAACAGTTTAACCACCCAGAATCATGGTCCAGCCAAATTAACACATAATCACAATATCACAGTTGTATATTTTAACAATGTTTGAGCATCACTATTTCTGCACTGCTTTCTTTAGAATAACACTTTACTAGCTCATTTTCATACCTACCTCCTTAATCAACAGACCTGCAGAGAAGGTCATCATCAATTCCCAAGTACTCCTTTTACTCATAAAAATTTTTATTTTTTTAAGATGAACAACTCATTAACTAACCCACATCACATAATTGATCTAATCTTCTGCATCACTTATGAATAATTTAAATTGACATAAACTTTCTCTTGTCATGAACAGGCTTATCAAGATTTTCTTTGGCTAAGCCTGTCAGTATCCACAGAGCTCTCTCTCTTGTTCCCTTGAAAAATAAAAGGTCCCCTTCCAGAACTCTCCTGGGACCTATAACCAATATTGTCTTTCATAACTATCAGCCTTGATCACTTCCATCTGGAATTCTTTTACCTTATCCCTACTTCAATGTTTATATCATATTCCATATTCTTTTTGAAATCTTCCCATGATTTCCTAGAAATCAGTCCCATTACTGAATTCATAACATGATGCCTTTGTAATTTTTAAAAGATCATATTGCCTCTGCCAAATGCCCATCTCTTCGTGAGTGTTCTGGGAACTATGTTTATCTTTGTATTTTGTTAGCTCTTAGCAGGACACTTTGTACATAGATTCATGTTAATACTATAAGGGCCCTAGAAATATCTGATTCAATATATTCATTTATCAGGTGAAGGAACAGAGAAATTTTAAAAATTGGAATAAATGCATACATGAAACTGAAAAGATTCTATTTCTGTATGGAACTAAAAATGTTCAATGTATGTTTATGGTGGTGGGGCAGGTAACTGATGTCTCCCCATGCAAAAACAGTACAATCTTTTTCTGACTACAAAATCCCCAGAGGAACTTGACTTGGAAGAATGTAGTACAGAAAACCAGCCTCTTGTGGTAACTGCCCTAATTTTCACAGTAGGGTGAATGTGAATTTAGTTGGATGGATGACTAATAAAAGAAAATAGACAGAGGCCCTTTTGTCACCATCTCATGCTGCCTGAGCTCATTTCAGTGTGTTCAGCCCCCTAGTTCTTAGTTGAGAAGCCTGAAGATATTTTCTCTACGCAAAATGCTTGGATATGCAGTTGTTTGGTTGTTTCTATATTTGCATCCATACATTTTTCTTTAACCCCCTTCCCTGCTCTAACCTGCCACTGGCTTAGTGTATGTGTGTGTGTGTGTGTGTGTGTGTATTGGGAGGACAAGTCAAATGATGAATCTCTGTCCTTAAGAATTCTTAATGATTTAGTTTACTTAAGTCTATTCCTATTGACATAAATAAATAATAAACTCACATATGAAAAATTCTAAACCCGAAGATCACATTGTCATT
>NW_006921818.1:1735712-1748307 GCF_000298275.1 Orycteropus afer afer | reverse complement strand
TAGGACTGATTGTTTCCATTAATTTTGGTTTTCTTCTTTCTTCTTTGCTCTTGATGAGGAGAGACCCATCATTGCATCTAGATGACAGCTTACTAGCTTTTAAGATCCCAGTCGCTACTCACCAAAGTAGGAGGTGGAACAATGTTTTATATAATATGTTATGCCAATTGAGCTTGATGTCCCCCATTTGCAGATTTTTAAGCCATAAAATGAGTCCTTAGTCGGGAGGTTGTTAGTTGCCAATTGATTTGATTCTGATTCATGGTGACCCATTTCCAAAATAGAACTGTGCTTCATAAGGTTTTCAAAGATTTACCTCCTCAGAAAATGAAAGGGGGTCACTATGAGTTGGAATCAACTTGATGGCAATGAGTTTGGTTTGGTTTTTGTTGTCACTTTTCATAAGCAGATATCAGGCCTCTCTTCCAAGGTGGCTATGAGTGGGTTCAAGACACCAATATTTTGGTTAGTAACAAAGCACTTAACAATTTGTCCCACACAGGAACTCCTAGTTGGTTGGTAGCATATCCCATCTCCCTTCATACCATGTTGAATAAAGTGCCTGTCATACTTACAACCTTATGGTTATTAACTTTCAAGCATAGAAAGCAAACATAATTATCTATTACTGCTCTCTACTTGGAGCTCTGGTGGCATAGTGGGTAAGACATCTGGCTTCTAACCAAAAGGTCAGCAATTTAAACCCCCCAGCTGCTCCATGGAAAGCAGATGGGGCAATCTACTTCCAAAGAGATTTACAGTCTCAGTAACTCAATAAGGTCACTATGAGTTGGAATCAACTTGATGGCAGTGGGTTTGGGTTTGTTTGTTTGTTTTGGCTCTCTACTTGTTTTTGTCCATTTGGCAAAGGTTAGGTGCCCATAATTGTGGTATGATCTGGTTCCTATAGAAATCAGAAAAATCATGACTCCATTTCCCTGAGAAATTGTCATACCACTGAAAAAAAGTAAAGAAAACATCATATAGTTATGGTTCAGTTCTCATCACCTCAAATTTTTTGTAAATCAGAACTAGGAGCAAGAAAGCACACTGATCTGTCAAAATTACATGAGAAGTAATTTGTTGAGCTGAAATTCAACTCACTAGCTGAAACTCAAAACACTAGTCTATCAGCATCTGGGCTAGGGCTCTGGCATCTCAGAATCTCAGGGCTCATATTAATTCATCTCTCTTACTCTTCACCTTTGCTTCTGATCATTTGAAATCCACTGCCCTTTCTGCTCCATGAGGATCTGATTCTCATCTATCTTCATGATTGTGCTGCCGTTTTCCTGATCTATCTCTTAAGCTCCCTTTTCTCCTTCTCACCTTAGAGTCCTCAGAGTTTCTTGAGGGTCCATTTACCACTCTATTTCACCACCACCTATACCTGATGAGCTCTGGTAGCATAGTGCCTAAGGCACTTGACTGCTAACCAAAAGGCTGGTTGTTCAAACCCATAAGCCACTCATCAGAAGGAAGATGGGGCAATCTACTTCTGTAGTGATACTGCCTCAGAAACCCAAGTAGGGGTTGCTATGAGTCAGGTCCAACTCGACAGCACATAACAACAACAACAACAACAACAACAACATACCTGATGAGGTTCACTTGTGCCAAGCTGATATTGTTTCTGAGGTGATTGCAGATAATGCTGTCTCAATTCTTTTTTCAAAAGTGAAGTGAGCATACATCAAATTATAATTACCTATCTCACATTATCTCTCTCACATTGTCTCAACTGTGCAGTCTTTGATACTTTCCAGTGCTCTGGAAGTTTCCACATATTGCTATTTTCATGGACACTGTTCTAGCATTGTTATTTTTAATTTAATTTTTTTTTTTTTAATTGTTTCCCACTCTACACATTCCCATTTCTGACTATGCTTTCTATCTTGGACCATTGAGATGTTTCAGTAAACAGATGCCATGATGGAAGCACTCATTTGGTTATGCCAGGAGATTTGGAAGACAGCCACCTGGACAACTGACTGGAAGAGATCCAGATTTGTACCCATTCCATTGAAATGTGATTCCACAGAATGTGGAAATTATCGAACAATATCATTGATATCACATTCAAGTTAAACATTACTGAAGATAATTCAAAAATGGTTTACAGCAGTATATTGACGGAGAACTTCCAAAAATGCAAGCTGGATTCAGAAGGGGAGGTGGAGTGAGGGATGTCATAGCTCATGTCAAATGGATCTTGGCTCAAAGTAAAGAATACCAGAAAGATGTTTAGTTGTGTTTTACTGACTATGCAAAGGCATTAGATTGTGTGGATCATAACAAATTGTGGATAACATTGAGAAGAATGGGAATTCCAGAACAATTAATTGTGCATATGAGGAACCTTTACATAAACGAGGAGGTTGTTCCGATACAACAAGGGGATACTGTATGGTTTTAAATCAGGAAGGAGGTGTGTCAGGGTTGTATACTTTCACCACACTTATTCAATCTGTATGCTGAGCAAATAATCCAAAAAGCTGGGCTACATGAAGAAGTATGTGGCATAAGAATTGGAGGAAGACTCATTAACAACCTGTAATATGTAAGATGACACAACTTTGCTTGCTGAAAACGACTTGGAGCTCTTACTGATGAAGATTAGACTACAGTGTGCAGTATGGATTACACCTCAATATAAAGAAAACAAAAATCCTCACAAATGGACCGATAAGCAGCATCACAGCAAATGGAGAAAAGATTGAAGCTCCCAAAGACTTGATATTACTTAGTTCTACAATCAAGGCCAATGGAAACAGCAGTCAAGGCATCAAAAGGCATATTGCATTGGGAAAATCTGCTGCAAAAGACCTCTTAAAGTGCTAAAGAGTGAAGATGTCTCCTTGAAGATTAAGGTGCACTTAACTCAATCCATGGTATTTTCAGTTGCCTCATATGCACATGAGAGCTGCACAATGAATAAGGAAGCATGAAGAAGAAGAAGAAGAATTGAAGCTTTTGAGTTGTAGGATTGGCAAAGCGGGCTGAAAGTACTGCGGGCTGCTAAATGCACTAACAAATCTGTCCTGGAAGAAATGCAGCTGGAATGCTCCTTGGAAGCGAGAACAAACAGACTTTGTCTCATCTACTGTTTCATGTTGTCAGAAGGGACCATTCTCTGGAGAAGGATATCATGCTTGGTAAAGTGGAAAGTCAATGAAAGAGAGGAAGGCCCTCAACCAGATGGACTGACATGGTGGCTGCAGCAATGGACTCAGGTATAGTAGGGATCGTGAAGCTGGCACAAGACTGGGCAGTGTTTTAATATGTTGTACATAAGGTTACTATGAGTCAGAGATAACTCAACGGCACAACAAAATAACTGTGTATAAGTAAGACAAACCAAGGCTAAAGTAATTCTAATAAAAGTCAAAACTTAAGTCAAAGAGGCAATTAAAAGAAAAAAGAGATCAGTATATCTTTGTGACCACCTGGAAGAAAGAAAAATATTATTGTGAGGTCTTAAATATGAATGAATTCAGAAAATATCCATGTTATTCTCTGGTACTAAATAAATTTTTATGAATTGGATCTTCTAGGTACTATTTAATAAAAAATATAAACTTTAAAATATGCCTGCCCAGCAGCCTCAATTATTAAATGGAAAAAATCAAATTTATAAATTGGAATAATATATCCTGAAGCTATGTTTGGAATTAGGGGAAGATGCCTTCCATATAGAGTAAATTTCAATCACTATTTACTAAATATTAAAGAAGATACCAAGAGATGGCATTAATTTAAAACATAAGATTACCAAGAATTTAAGGGAAAGTTTCCACTTTGACTGTATTCTTCAAACTGTAGAGGTAGGAATGGAGACATATGTAAGAAACAAAGACAAATCTTAGTACTCAGGAATTTCTATGTAAAAACAGCTGAGAAACATTAGAGAATAGTAACATTGGAATCAACGGCTCATATACAAATTCAAGTTGAAGCTGAAGACAATTAAATCAAGTCCACAAGAGCCAAAAATGACCTTGATTATATCTCTCTTGAATTTAAAGATCACCTAAAGAATAGATTTGTGCAGATGACACAACCTTGCTTGCTGAAAGTGAAGATGACCTGAAGTGCTTACTGATGAACATTAAAGACTTCAGTTTGCAGTATGGATTATACCTCAATATAGAGAAAATTAAAATTCTCTCAACTGGACCAATAAGCTGCATCACGATAATAGAGAAATGATTGAAGTTGTCAAAGATTTCAAGTTACTTGGTTCTACAATCAACACAATGGAAGCAGCAGTCAAGAAATCAGACAATGGGCAAATCTGCTGCAAATAACTCTTTAAAGTGCTGAAGAGCAAAGATGTCTCTTTGAAGACTAAAGTGTGCCTGACCCAAGCCATGGTATTTTCAGTTGTCTCACATGCATGTGAAAGCTGGACAATGAATAAGGAAGACCAAAGAAGCATTGATGTTTTGAAGTTGTGGTGTTGGTTAAGAATACTGAAAGTACCAGGGACTGCCAGAAGAACTTACAGGTCTGCCCTGGAGAAAGTGTAGCCAGAATGCTCCTTGGAAGCAGGAATGGTCAGACTTCGTCTCACCTACTTTACTCATGTTGTCAGAAGAGACCATTCCCTGGAGAAGGGTATCATGCTTGGTAAAGTGGAGGGTCAACAAAAAAGGGGAAGGCCCTCAATGATACAGATTGACACAGTAACTGCAATAATGGGCTCAGGTATAGCACGGATTGTGAGGCTGACGCAGAGCTGGGTGGTGTTTCGTTCTGTTGTACACAGGGCCTCTATAAGTCAGAGCTGACTCAATGGCATTTAACAACAACAACAACACTTGAAGAACTGAGGTTTCCCATGATGAGTGAAAGAAGCAGAGGTCTATTGATGTGTTGAACATGGTCACTGAGTACACGGTCAGGAGTAGTGGGAAAGAACCTTTGCAACAACAAAACTTGTACCTGACATGGAATACAGGCCAAATTAAAGTTGGATTCAGATATTTGCCTCTGGTTCAGTTCTTTTACTGAAGGCAGAAGAAACTACAGAGGAAAAATTCTCTTTTTTGCAGTTGGATCTGGCACTCTTCTCTCGTAACTTCCTTTAGGCTATTGGAACACTAACTGCTTATTTAAATTTGTGTCAGCCATCCCATCTATTTGAGATGTGAAAAGAGTGATCTACAGCAACCGAACGGAGGATACAGCCACTTTATTTGCCCAGAAATGGTTTACCTCAATTAAGGATGATATGAGAGAACAGGAGAGCAAGAGGCAAAGTGAAACAGCATATTAAAATGAATCTGCTTTCAAAAGGAACATAATATCAATTCTAAAAATGAAGAAAAATGCACATCAAAAATAAAAACAAACCTCTGAAAAACAAGTACTATTAGACAGTATTTCGGAAGGAAGGTTGGGCAATCCTACTTCTGTAGTGACACTGCCTCGGAAACCCAAGGAGGGGTCGCTATGAGTCGGGGCCGACTCGACGGCACATAACAACAACAACAACAAATTAGACAGTATTATTAATACTATTCAATTTGATTGAAAACATAATTTTGAGTTCATGCTATAAGAAATGATATGAGATTACATGGTAGTCAAGACACTTTGGTTGTAATTCATTTTAATCTTTTGGTTTAAATTTATTATAATCCTTCACAAACCATCTTAAACCAAATAGAAAATGCTTTTCCTACTTTTAAGTCCATAGAAAGCTAACTGCGGTCATAGTTAGATCAAGGCACTCAAATAATTCCCTAGGGATATGATACCTTTCTCGTTTCTTGTCTATGCTTGTGCCCTTCTGTTTTTGTTCTTATGCAGATTCTCCCTAATTAATGCTCCTCAGTAGCCACTTAAATCATTTCCCTAAATGGGCTTCCAAGAAAATTTGTCCTTGGCTAGTACCATAGTCAAGGTTATGTGTCAAATTGGCTGGGCTTGGTTTTCAGTGGCTGGGCAGCTGGGTGTAGTTATTCCCCATGATGAGACTGGTATCATCTTCATGGTGGAATCTGCAGTGAGTAGGTGAGTAGTGCCTTAGGAATGTGGCCTGCTTCAGTATATTAGAAGACAGCTTTGAGAAAAGTCTCTGAAGTATTTGGCATGCTTGGACCCTGCACATAGCTGTGTCTTCATTTCAGTGGCCTGCCATGTTGTCTGCTGATCTTAATACTGTTCCTGGACTTGAACTAGTGGCCTGTTTGTTGCTTGATAATTTGGCAACTGTGCCATTTTACTTGTCAAACCTGGGTTTTTCAGCCTCAGCAGCCAACAGCCATCCAAGTAAAGAGAAAACTCCAGTTTCAGTGGGCCAGGAGAAAGAGGCAGGGCTGGAGCCCAAAGCTGACAGGCTTTCACCCAGTGCCTGGAACTTGGCACTTTGAACTTGGACTTCTAGCTTCCTAAACTGTAAGAAAATAAACCCCTGTTTGTCTCAAACTGTGCATTTGTGGCATGTCTGTTATAGAAGCACTAGAGAACCGAAATAGCTATTTCCATCTTGGGTCACATATCCATCATACACACAGGATGGACAATCAGGTCTCTATCACATGCTATCTCAGTGTGAAGAGATAGCATCCACCCTATCCAACACATACAAAATGAACATGAGGCAATGACAGATCAACACTGTTAAGAAGGTTAAGTAGCACACAAAGCAGAAGACAATAACAGTTGTCCATTATATTCCAGCACTTTGGTAGCTCAGATATCACAGCTTTGTTTCCCTAACAAATTTTCAAAAATGAACCCATTTAGTGTGACACAACTATTGAACATACCATTAGAAGTACAATCACCCTATCTTCTCAAAGAGAGTATATTCTATTCCGAGCTTTAACTTTAAGATCTTTGGGTTATGTGCATTTTTTATTTTCCTATAGGTAGAACATATGGGAATTAAGAACTACCACAATTAAAAAGAAAAAACTCATTTGAAAAATAGATGAAGAATCTGACAGCTATAACATATACCATATTCTTAGGCAATGACAATAAGGATTCTCCATTCATTTGGTGAAGCCAAGTCCATTAAAAGAATTTGAGTCATCTCTCAGAAAGATTCTCCAATGTTTATTGTGTTCATGGTCACATGTGAGATGGGCATTTGAAAGAATTACCTTTAAAGAGACTGAAATGTTTGGTAGTCCACTATTTGTTGATTCCAGTTTGGCAACTTGGGAATTGAGAAATAAGTTGTCTCTGAGTCAATCTTAGATTTCTCTTGAAATGCAATTACCTTATTTGCCAGAAATTTTGTAATGATGACTGACACTGCCATCTGCCTTCCATTACCACAGAATACTGTCATTATTATCAATAAATTCAGTTCAATAACAGCATCTCCAGTTATAAGCCACCATTTACAGAGAGCCACCACTGAGGATCCTATTGATGCTAGTGGCCCTTGAAAGTGAATTCTTGCTATCTTGGTGATTGGAGTGTCTTCTATGTCTTATCATTCTGTGGATTTTCTACTTACATATAGCGTTGCCAGTCCAGTACGCTTTTCTATGATCCTTTTAATCTCTTTCTCCACCCTCTGTAGTGACATTATTACTTCACTGAATGTGGTCTTTCAAGAATAGTACTAGCAAACTTTAGCAAAGTCTTTTCCTGGATGATAAACTTATGTATCATGAGATGATTTTCCCATATGAATAAACTCTCAATTAACCAACTTTATGTGCCATTCTTCCAGATTCACCACAGTCTGGACCGTGTGTCATGTATGTTATCCCAGCTCCCACCAAGAATATACAGGTGAAGTTCAAGGTTCTAGAGTGCATCAACCCCCACGGAAAAGTTCCATGCCTTCCCAACCAGCATTCTGACCTTGGCATAGTGGACTTGCCAAGGTATAAAATTTAGTCTTTTTTTTTAATTATGTTTCCCACATAATTAATTTTGGAGACAAATTTTTCTGGAACCTGATTTCAGAAAAAGAGTTTCTTTATTTGCTGTCTAGGAGGCCCTCTGATTTTCAAAACTTAACCATCTTCATCCTTTTTTGATTTTCTCCAACGCATCCATTGCACACTGCAGGAACCATAAGAATCTATTGACCTTATAATTTCTACTTCCCCATTATTCTCCCAATCACTTGTGAAATGACACCAACTTCTACTAGCCATAGGGTACTTGTGAAGGACTTACTACTAGTGATGGGGTTCGTCAGGTCCACTGGGAAGTGGAAATTGGAAGTGGATTGTTGTTGTTGTTGTTTGCCATCAAGTTGGACCCGGCTCATAGCATCATAGTGACCCCTCCTTGGGTTTCTGAGGTGGTATCACTACGGAAGTAGATTGCCCAACCGTCCTTCCGAGGAGTGGCTAGTGGGTTTGAACCACCAGCCTTCTGGGAAGTAGATTATGAAGCTGTAAAGACTCATTTTAAGGAGTTCTGGTGGTATAGTGCCTAAGGCATTTGATTGATAACCAGAAAGTTGGCAGTTCACACCCACCAGCCACTCCACAAAAGGAAGACTGGGTAATCTACTTTTGTAAAGATTCACCACTTTGGAAACCCAAAGGGGTTCTCTATGAGTTGGAATCAACTTGATGGCAGTGAGGGTTTTTTTTTTTTTTTTTTTTGTGAAGACTCATTTTAGTTCTACCTCCTCAAATCACCATTATTAGACTCAGAAATAAAGATTTGCATGCAGGATATTCATTGAATATTGCTCTTGGATATAGTTGTGTAAGAACGGAGCAAAAAAAAAAAAAAAAAAAAAGGGCCAGGGAGAATTTGAACCATGTTTCAAATTTGTGCTATGTTTCCATACTTACCTCTCTGACATAACTGAAGCTTAGATAAGTCCTGAATCTCAATGAGAAAACAGAAGAGTGCATTCATATCCATATTTGGATGAGGACTATTCCCAGGCATAGAGCATATCCTTGGGTAAAGCAGTTTCCTTTGGTCCTTGAAATTCCTGGTGATGGACCCAGCTTTGACCTATTTACAGGCTACACCTTGGGCAACCAGAGACATTAGCATTTGATCCTGAAGGTATACCTCAGTAGCACATCAATAACACCACTTAACACCCTTATCTGAAAACAAACACTTACATGCAAGTTTCCAGTTACAAGGTCTTTTTCCACAGTAATTTGACCTGTTGTTGTTGTTGTTGTTATGTGCCGTAGAGTGGGCCCGACTCATAGGGACCCCTCCTTGGGTTTCCGAGGCAGTATCACTAGGGAAGTAGGATTGCCCAACCTTCCTTCCGAGGAGTGGCTGGTGGGTTTGAACCGCCAGGCTTCTGGTTAGCAGTCAAGTGCTTTAGCCACTATGACCTACAACACTATTATTTAGAGATTCAGATTTTTTTTTCCTTTTTTCTTTCATTCTGTTTTCTGAACTGTGTTCATATTTTTTCTTAGCTTTTTTTTTTTGTTGTTTACTTTGTTACTTTTGTTTTCTTAGTGCTGGTTTACCTCTTTTATCAAGAGATCTTTTATTGACTATTTCATTTAAAGAAGAAATGAGTTGAACATTTAAGGGTCTAGTATGGGTGGTTTTCTCTGCTGTTGTCTAAATAGCTGTTTTACAATGAGCTTTTCTTCTTCACATGACATCTGGCTAGAAACTACAGCTATTTAGGGGCTGCTTTTCCAAGACACATAGTTGGCTAAGCAAGGTATCATACACATGGGACATGTGAAACTGTGCGCTAAAGTTTAATAAGTAAGCACAACTAAACCTGTGCTTACCTTGCTTACTGAATAATCTATCCCTGTAAAGGGATTGTAAATTTGAAAGGAAGCTTGGTTTTGTAGGAAAGTGCTGTGGGAATGGAAGAGACACAGATGCCAGTCATACTTTTAAGTAAAATCTTTGATGGAGTGAAAAATAATGTGAAATTGTTCACTACAGATCACTAAGTAAACACAAGTAAGTCTGTGCTTACCTTACGTACTGGGTAATCTGACACTGCATAGGAAGAAGATGTGACGATCTGTTTCTATAAAGATTACGGTCTTGGACACTGTATGGGGTAGTTGTATCCTGACATACACACACACATGCACACTTACACATATATATAAAACACAGGTCTATATATTAACATATTAGTGTACTCAACATATTATTTCAGCATGTAATCAAAAACTAAATTAGTAATACAAAATTTATATTATCTTTTTAATACTAATTCTTCAAAATACAAAATGTCTTTACACTTGTGTTGTTGTTATTATTGTTATTAGGTGCTGTCGAATCAGCTATGATTCATAGTGACCCTGTGTACAGCAGAACAAAACCCTGCCTGGCCCTCCACCATCCTCACAATTTTTGCTGTGCTTGATCCCACCATTGCATTCACTGTGTCAATCCATCTCCTTGTGGGTCTTCCCCTTTTGCACTGAGGTCTATTCCAGGGATTGGTTCCTTCTGACAACATGACCAAAGTACATGAGACTAAGTTTGGCCCTTCTCCTAAGGAGCAGTCCAGCTGCACTTCTTTCAAGACATACTTGTTCCTTCTGGCAGCCCATGTTGTTTTCAGATTCTTCACCAAACCACAATTCAAATCCATCAATTAATAGATCTTCCTTATTCCTTGTCCAGCTTTCACAGGCATGTGGGGCAATTAAAAACCAATGCTTGGGTTAGGCACACATTGTTGTTGTTGTTGTTGTTATGTGCCATCGAGCCAGATCCAACTCATAGTGACTCCTCCTTGGGTTTCCGAGGCGGTATCACTACAGAAATAGATTGTCCAACCTTCCGTCCAAGGAGTGGCTGGTGGGTTTGAACTGCCAGCCTTCTGGTTACCAGTCAAGTCCTTAGGCACTATGCCACCAGAGCTCCCAAGGCACATCTTAGACTTTTCAAAGTGACGTTTTTGCTCTTTAAAACTTTAAAGAAGTTTTGGAGCACATTTGCCCAGGGCAATACAACATCTGCTTTCTTGACTGTTGCTTCAAAATGTGTTGATCATGAATCCAAGTAAAATGAAATCTGTTACCACTTCTATCTTTTCTCCATTTATCACAATGTTGCTTATTGTTTCAGTTGTGAGGATTTTTATTTTCTTTATATGAAGGTGTAATCCACACTGAACACTGTAGTATTTGATTTTCATCAGTAAGTGCTTCAAATCATCTTCACTTTCAGCAAGTAAGATTGCGTAATCTGCATGTTGTTAATGAGTTTTCCTCCAATCCTGATGCTAAATTCCTCTCCATATAATCCAGTTTCTTGTATTGATTGCTCAGCATACAGATTGATTAAGTATGGTGTGAGGATATAACCCTATCATACATTTTCCTCTCTTGTTCTGTTCAAATGACTGCCTCTTATTCTATGCACATGTTCCTTGTTGTTGTTGTTGTTAGGTACCATCAAGTCAGTTCTGACTCACAGTGACCCTGTGTGTAATAGAATAAAACACCACCCCGTCCTGTGCCCAATGTAATGCGTTTTCTGATGTCTTGACTGTTATTTCAATTGATGTTGATTGTGGAACCAAATAATATGAAGTCCTTGACAACGTCAATCTTTTCTCCATTTACTGCGATGCAGCTCATTGGCTCAGTTGTGAGGATTTTTGTTTTTGTTATTTTGAGAGGTACTCCATACTGTAGACTGTAGTATTTAATCTTCGCCAGTAAGTGCTTTAAGTCATCCTCACTTTCGGCAAGCAAAGTTGTGTCATCAGCGTATTGCAGGTTGTTAATGAGTCTTCTTCCAATCCTGATGCCATGTTCTTCTTCATATAGACCAGCTTCTCTGATTAGTTGCTCAGTGTACAGATTGAATAAGTATGGTGAAAAGATACAACCCTGATGCACTCCCTTCTTGATTTTAAACCATGCAGTATCACCTTGTTCTGTTCAAACTGTTGGACCCAGGTCTTGAAAGGAGTGTCAGCGCGAGGAAGCTACCACTGACACGATAATGCAAAAGCAAAAGGAAAGTTTATTGGCTAGCTCAAGCTAGGGTCTCTGCTGGCACTGACACAGCAGTTTGGGCAAAAGACCCCATGCTCTCCTACAATTACATTTTTATAGGAAAAATACAGGGTGGAGTAACACAAAAGCAAAGATGTACAAATAATTGGTTGTTGCTAAGGGGTAGAAAAAGAGGGGAGGGGGTTTCAGGGCTCTGTGAGGTAAAGCCCTGAGGCGTGGGGAATGTGCTGGAGTCCCCGGCACTAATGGCTCCTGGTTAAAGAATAATTACCTGGAGGGCAGAGGGTCTTAGGGCCCTGTGAGGTAAGGCCCCGGCACTAATGGCTCCTGGTTAAAGAATAATTACCTAGAGGGCAGGGGGTCTTAGGGCCCTGTGAGGTAAGGCCCCGGCACTAATGGCTCCTGGTTAAAGAATAATTACCTGGAGGGCATTAGTACAAAACAAGTGGCCTCACATTTTCCCCTTTTTCTTGTAACTCATG
The DNA here is from genome assembly GCF_000298275.1 of Orycteropus afer afer. Lineage (NCBI taxonomy): Eukaryota > Metazoa > Chordata > Mammalia > Tubulidentata > Orycteropodidae > Orycteropus > Orycteropus afer. The sequence continues at coordinate 1,735,910 of NW_006921818.1, read as the reverse complement.
TGAGGAATCTTCATCCTGTGTTACAGGAGATACAGGAGATAGGGACTGATATTGTTGTCTAAGGACCATGAGTTGTACAGTATTAACACGATCTTTCACAAATGATATAAGCTTATTTATAATGCAGGGGCCAAAAGTTAATATAATTATAACGATTATGAAGGGTCCTAAGAGAGTAGATATCAAAGTAGTCAACCA
>NW_006921818.1:1733649-1735092 GCF_000298275.1 Orycteropus afer afer | reverse complement strand
ACTATGGAAGTAGATTGCCCCATCTTCCTTCCAGTACACAATAATCTGAGGACTGATTAAGTACTTTCAAATTTAAACAGGGTAAAATCCAACTCTTGAGCAAAGCTACCAACCCCCTTCCCTGGGAATGATCCAGTTTAAGGACGGGTTTATTTCAGTATATGAGGCGTAACATTCTTGAGCGTTGGGGGATTTCCCCATGCATAAGCCCTTTCCTGTTATACGTTGCATGGTAAGTCCTACCTTACGGTCCTTCCAGGAGCAATTCTTTGGGTTCTGGTCATGAGAATAGATGAAAGAGGTATTAATGCTTATTGCTTCATAAAATGGAGGGTTTACATCGTAACAAAGCTAACAAGCTTGAGTTAGGTTAGGATTAGTGCGGTTAAGTGTTTGGAAAACTGCTAGCAGTAAATTCCAAAGGGGGTCTATATTCTGGGGATTGGTTTGGACCCTCGAAGTTATATAGGGGACACTAACTGTTATAGCAGGGGTTGCAGTGTCCAATTCTTCCAATGTCTTTCTTATAGTTAGGTTTCCTTTCCCCGGGGGATTCAATACTTCATTTGGACCTATCGACGAAGCATCTATGGGCTCTACTTCCTGTAGGATGGTTAACAACCCAGAGGGGTATCCCTTATGCCAAATTTGAAGGCCCCAAGTAAGCCCGGATTTCCACTTAGTTAATTCCTTTTTTCCTTGTTCAGTGAATGAGAATTTTATCCAGTCACATTCCTTACATTTTCCTAACATAGAGGTATGTCTGGGCTTGGCAAAGGATAATGTTACATAGTCCTCGGCTTCTACATGCCACTTCCATTCCCCATCATTAGAAGTCACACAACTTCAACTTTTGCAGTAATACCAAGGGAGCCCCACACATTGCCGGACATTTCTTTTGTACCCAGGGCATGCAAAAAACCCCATCTTATGGATAAAACCCTCATCCCAGGAACAGTCAGTAAGTGTCACGTGCGAGAAAAATAAATCAGGCCACCATACGTTAAGGAGGGTGGTATGGGTGGTAGAGTTTAAGGTTTCCTGGGTTAGTCTGTTGTGAATTCTCCAAGTAACCTTCGAAGGTTGATGAACAGTTGTGGTGGTCACAAGGCAGTAGAGGCTTAAAGCGAAGGTAAAGGTTTTAGTTCCCATTGTGTTGAGTTAATCTGATTTTCATCAGGTTCTCAGGATCTGAATGCACTCTCCAGTGTGTTTGTGCTGATTGTTGTTCCGGCGAGTTAGCTTTCCTGATGTGAGAGTGATGTATACAGGCGCTGATGCTGTGTACCTTTAGGGCAGTAGGGGTCACAAGAACAACAACATAAGGTCCCTTCCATCTAGGATCTGGTGTTTTTTGCTGGTGCCTCTTTACCCACACCCAGTCTCCCAGTTCAATTCCATGGTCAATTCCCTGTTCACTAAGAGGACCTTCATATATGGCTC
>NW_006921818.1:1731913-1733488 GCF_000298275.1 Orycteropus afer afer | reverse complement strand
AGATTCAGTGTGTACAGGGTATTCCTAGCCTGGTAGAGTGTGAAAGGAAGGAGGCTCACCCAGTCTCCGCCAGTTTCTATTGCTAATTTAGATAGGGTCTCCTTTAGGGTTCTGTTCATTCTTTCTACCTGCCCTGAACTCTGAGGGTTATATTCACAATGTAGTTTCCAATTTACCCCCAGAGTAAAGGCTAAGCCCTGGATAACTTTACTTACAAAAGCTGGTCCATTGTCTGATCCTAACGTTCTAGGCATTCCATATCTGGGTACTGTCTCTTCTAAAATTTTCTTGGCTACTATTACTGCTGTTTCTCCTTTAGTAGGGTATGCTTCCACCCATCCCGAGAAAGTATCTACTAACATTAGGAGATATTTATATCCATATTTACCTGGTTTAACTTCAGTGAAATCTATTTGCCAATGACGGCCTGGCTCCCTCCCCCTTACCCTCGTACCTGGGTGTGTGTTCTTCCTCCTCCCTATTTTCATGACCTGACAGGCCCAGCACCGGTCTATCACACTCTGAGCTGCTTGCTTCTGATGGTGTATACGGACCTGTTCCTTGTTCAGTAACTCCAACATTTTCCCTTCCCCTAAGTGAGTCACTTAGTGGAGGTGTGTGAGAAGATGCCACCCCAATTCTTCTGGGAGAATCAGTCTTCTCTCTGAGTCCATATACCATCCATTCTGGTCTTTTTCTATCTGTGGTGATTTTTCAGCCCACTGTATGTCTAGTTCAGAGTAATTTGGAGTAGGGGGCAGGGGCTCTAGTTGCAGGCAAGGTAAGTCAGCCACTAAAGTTCATACTGCTTGGAGGGCAGCTCTCATAGCTGCCTGGTCTTGCTTCAGGGGAATGTCCCTTCTGATGTCCCGGGATGTGAACCACCGCTACCATTCACGGCTGGGTCACAGCTGACAGTAAGCAGAGGATTTCTGTCTGGTTCTTTATTTCTCTTCCTTCTGTGGTTCTGAACCCATATTCCCGGTAGATGGCTCCACGTATATGGAGAGTGGCATACACGTACACAGTTAGTCTCTTCCCCTCCGCCCTTTCCAATGCTTCCGCCAGGGCAATAAGTTCAGCTTTCTGAGCGGAAGTTTCTGGCAGTAAAGCATCAGCCCAAATAATTTCTTCCCAGTTGTCTACCACCGCAGCTCCCACATACCTTAGTCCATCCTGTATGAAACTGCTTCCATCCCTGAACCAGATGAGGTCACTGTTCTCCAATGGGCAGTCTTGTAAGTCCTTTCTGACTGTATTACCTCTGCGAGTATCTCGGTATGGCAGAGGGTTTTAAGTCCACAATGATGGGCGGTCGGTGTTTCGCTAGTTCAATTCCTCCAGTCTCTGCCCAGGCTTAGGGAAACTCCTCCAGCCATGGAGCTATATCTGTCAAGCCTGTGTGCTGGTCTTCTACACCTTTATACAAGCAGTATTCATCATGTAAGGCAATTGTCAGAACCTGCAGAGGAGAGTCTTCCCCATCGGTTACCTGGATACCATTTTTGTGGAAGAATATATGTGCTTGAGCTTTGGACAATAAGTCTCTTCCTAACAGTGGTGCAGGACAGTCAG
>NW_006921818.1:1725805-1730813 GCF_000298275.1 Orycteropus afer afer | reverse complement strand
AAGATTCTCTCTTTTTCTTCAGTGGTGAACAAAACCTGTAATAGCTGCTGACAATCATCCCAAGTGGGGTTATGAGTAAACTATATAGAATCTAAACAAATTAATTAAGCTTTGGGGGTTTTCAGAAAAGGGGGCATTCTGCGCCTTCCAGTTATACAGGTCCGACGTTGAAAACGGCCAGTACTGCCAGGTTCTGCTTCCATCATCACGAGGTGGGCCTATGGCTCTGAGGGGCAGTGCCTGGACAGTGGATGAGGGGGCTTCAGTTTCCAGGGAGCCCCTCTGGCATGGGCGGAGACCAGAGGCTGGGCCCGTAATAGTGGGCGGTGCACTTGGAGCACTCGCTGCACTTCCTCCCAATACTTGTGGAGCCTGGAGAGGGTGGGAAGGTGGTGTAGGGGCATAGGGAGGTGGAGATATGCCACTTTCTAGATCTATCAGATCGGGGTGAGTTTGGGAATCAGACAAAACCAGTGGAACGGCTGCTCAGGACTCAGGTCATCTCGGTTTCTCCTTTTTGCTAGTCCCGAGTGAGGATGTTAACACCTTAACAGAGAGATTCAGAAGAAAAGGTTTTAGCCATGGGGAAGGGTTAGTCACCATATCTTGCAACACTAAAATGTAAGGAAATTGGTCCGGGTGCCCACGGGGGCCTGGTACTTGGACTCAGTCGAATATGGCTGCAATCACCTTTCCATCCAATGAGCCTTCCGGAAGCCATCCTACCTTAATAGAGGTCCATTCTGAAGAGTAAAAAGTTATTAGTTTATTTTTTTTTAACTATCACAGACAAATTAGATCCTCTGGGTTTAAACTCTGAAAAATGTTCAACCATCAGGGACAGAGGGGTAATCTGTTCCTGTCCCATTTCAACCTCTTTTAAGAAAACACAGAACAAATAAAAGACAAGTGGCCACACAACAAGAGACACCAAAGCAGACAACACAAATATCTGACACCCAGAAGAGATCTTGTTCCAGTACCACAGATTGGAGGTGCCTCTTCCCCTCCCCTGAAGGGGGCTACTCTTACCAAAAAGCGCCCACAGCCTGCCTGTTGGTTGGGGAAGTTCTCCTTCCCCAACTCCTCCAGCGCATCTGCCAGTTTTCCAACCTTTCTGATGGACCAGTATCCTTACGCAAAGGACGTATTCTGGTCCTTCCGGCTCCTGAACTTTCCTCTATCACAGGCAACTTCACCTGTTCCAAACTTTCCTTTCCCGGCCAACGCACCAAATGTTGGACTCAGGTCTTGAAAGGAGTGTCGGCGCGAGGAAGCTACCACTGACACGATAATGCAAAAGCAAAAGGAGAGTTTATTGGCTAGCTCGAGCTAGGGTCTCCACTTAAACTGACACAGCGGTTTGGGCAAAAGACCCCATGCTCTCCTACAATTACATTTTTATAGGAAAAATACAGGGTGGAGTAACACAAAAGCAAAGATGTACAAATGATTGGTTGTTGCTAAGGGGTAGAAAAAGAGGGGAGGGGGTTTCAGGACTCTGTGAGGTAAAGCCCTGAGGCGTGGGGAACGTGCTGGAGTCCCCGGCACTAATGGCTCCTGGTTAAAGAATAATTACCTAGAGGGCAGGGGTTCTTAGGCCCTGTGAGGTAAAGCCCCGGTACTAATGGCTCCTGGTTAAAGAATAATTACCTGGAGGGCATTAGTACAAAATGAGTGGCCTCACAGAACAACACCCTCCTAGTCTATGTACAGGTTCCTAATGAGCACAATCAAGTGTTCTGGGATTCCCATTCTTCTCAATGTTATCCATAATTTGTAATGATTCACAGAATGGAATGCCTTTGCATAATCAATAAAACAAAAGTGAACATTTTTCTGGTATTCTTTGCTTTCAGCCAAGATCCATCTGACATCAGCAATGATCCCTTGTTCTGTGTCCTCCTTTGAATCCAGCTTGCATTCCTGCAGGGTACATGTAGCACATCCCAATTCAGACTAGCCTGATTTCAAATGTCCACTAGCCTTATGTGGCCAATGGCTACTCATTTGAATAGCACAGCTCTGGAGTGAACATTCAGGAGATGAATCCTTCAACTACCTAATAAGGGTGCTTTACTCTCAGATGCCAGAAGATTTGGCTCTGTTCAGATAATTTTAAATATGTTTAGAAAATAACTTATGGTATTTTCATGTTGGGTTGTCTGCTTTTTTGTAGGTATAGTTGCAGGTGGGAAAATGATCTAGCTGTTCCATATATAGATTTTAATTAATATTCCCAATTTAGATTTACTTCTTGTTGTACTATTTTTTACCTACTGGCTCATGTAAATCATTTGGAGAGTTTGATGCTAACATCATCATTTGGTATCATAGCAACAGCTTCCAAACTATTTTTCTTCATTCATATCTTTGCCCTATTGAAATTTGTGATGCACACTATAGCTAAAGTTGCTTTTTGAAACTGTACATTTATTCCCCTGATTAAAATGTCCAAATATCTTTATATCGGCCTCATAATAATTGAAACAGGCAGGGAATCAGGCTAGCCAGGTCAAACAGGTCCCTGACTCAATGCCCTTGAAACTTAAGCCTATGTGCAGATCATCATGTAATTCTGGCCACAGGCATCAGGGATTTGATTAGTTGGCAAGCCAGGTGCTTGGGCAACATGAAGAGGTAGAAAATTAATGGACCCTAAGCCTGACAGTTATAACACGGTGATAACCTCTCTCTCTCTCTCTCTTTTTTTTTTTTTTTTAAGTCTCTTGTTAGGTGCCCACCAGATGCAGAGCATGCACAGTAAAGCTCAATGTGACCAATGAAGTGATCTTCTACCAGAGGCAGGTGAGAACAAAAATCTCTCACTGGGGCTCAGACTGGGTTCCAGAGATATCATGCGTGCACAATTTGCACCTCAGACCCTACCCATTTAGTGAATAAAGATAGTGCCTCTTTCCTGCTGAAGATCCTTTATAAATCTTAAGAATACCTTTGTTCATAGAGAGACAGGAGGCTAGTGTAAGTGAAAGCACCTCTCTGTCTCTCTCTCATGATATCCTCCCCTCTCCTCTCTCTTTAATAAACTTTGGTTTGTGTGCACATTTTGCCTCTCTTTTCAATTCTTTGTCAGTAGAAGACAAGGACCCCTGCTCAGGGTCTCACACACCCCGGCAACAGTGTTGTGAGCATGATGGGAATCTTAAGTGTCCCAGATTCCTGAGGAGGTCTGCAAGACCCAGTTGGATGGACTAGCAGTTCTGAGGACTCAATTTGTCCTGTGTCCTTTCCTCCTGATGACAAAACCTAAACTTGAACCCTTCAAATTAACTCTCCACATGAACTAAACTTTTCTTTATCCCAATCTTATTTCCCACTTCTTCTCTTCCCTCATTTCTTTCCCCTTTCTCTTTCTGCCCTCAAAGAATGAAACCATAAGGCTATTAGGAGTCTGTTTCGGAGTCTGTTTCCATTACCTAGAGATGAAACCCTTGTTGAGGGGATTAAGTCCCCAAGAAACAAGGGTACCTCTTTTTGAGGGGTTCAAATCCCCAAGAAACAAGAGGGTGACAGTTTTTTCTTTCTTTGGGTCTTTGTGGTTGATTATTGAGTGGCTGTAATAGACACCTCCTGACTCAGACAGGTTGAAATAGTGCTCTCAGCCAGACTTGATCACTCTGGAGACTGCTGGGAGCAGAGCGCTCCTGGCTCAAGGGTGGGCACCCTCCACTGAGAACACTATTCTTCAAGATTGTGGGAAGATGCCCTTGTTGAGGGGTTCAAGTCCCCAGGAAGCAAGGGGGAGAAGACCCAAATTCTCACTTTAATTCTCTTCTTTGTCTTTGACATCATATATTGACCTTTTATTTATTTTCTTTTTCCTCTGAGCTTTTCCCAACCTTTTTATTTTTTCTCTCTCTTTTAGTTTAAATACCCTCCTTTTTTTTTTTTTCAATGGAAAAACTGGATACCTGTTGGGTGAGTGCCTTCCTAACCCCTCAGTACTTCTACCCACTCTGTCTCCATCTCTGGGGGCAATTTCAGTGCCAGTAGCTTTTTCCAGATCTCATCTTATAATTGTCAACCTATAATTTCTCCTTGTTGCATCTGTGAGCCACAGATCTGGAATGCCTGGGCCCAGAGTCTCTCTGACCTCTCCCAGGAGTTTTTCTTTTCCTTCTGCTATCTCTTTAAACATTTGTATTTTTGCTGCTTGGCTTCAAATTTTGAAGGATCTCCTGTAACTCAGACCTAAATTTTATGTAAATTAGGATTAAAAAAAACACTCTTACTTCCCTGAGGTACTTTGGTTTCTATCAAGCCCCCTGGCCCATGCTATTACTTTGTTTCCAATTCCTGAAGTTTGACTACACAGTCTTATTTCTTCCTTCTTGGTCCCAGTCTTTGGGAAAATTCTTTTTCAATTATCTCTCTAGAGTTTTCCCTGACTCCTGCTGTCTATGGGAGGGTGAAGGAGAAACTTTTTTCTTTTGTTGTCTGATTGGACACCTTTATCAGTGCCATCACCACACTGGGATTCAGATTTAGTGGTATCTGGAAACTGGTCCTAATTTTACATTTGCATTTTCCTGGCAAAGTCAGCCTGGGGCACCGTGCAGTAGCCGGTTGTGCCAGCTAGGACAGGGAAGAAGGCTTGGAGCCCTTAAGAGACAGCAAAGAAGCCTTACTACAGGTAAACTTACGGTTTTTCTAAGCAGAGGTTTGAGTTTGTAATCTGGTCATTATTAACTAAACTTGAAGTTGTTGAGCCTGTGTTGAGGGTAGTGGCAGCCGGTACCCAAGCAGGTTGCCTGCATTGAGGGTGGCATCACCTTGTATCTGAGCAGGGAAAATGAAAGCAAATTTCATTGCTGTAAGTGTTGGGACCACTGAACTAACCTGTCTGTTTGTCAACTTTTCAGTTTTAATTTTTTGGTTCTATTTATTTTATAATCAGTTCTTGAGATGAGTAACAGCTAGAGTTTACCAGAGCACTGAAAATACTGTTCATTTTAATTGGTATAACAAGGCCATAAAAGAAACAAAT
>NW_006921818.1:1717991-1725705 GCF_000298275.1 Orycteropus afer afer | reverse complement strand
ATATATATATATGTAATTTTACCTCTCGATGGTATTACTAAATTGAATAATATTTCTTCAAGGAACTTGCTCAGATGCTCAGATTTGGTCTAATAATAGATACTTACATGAATTAATCCTAATATTACAAAGGATTAATGAAATAAACTCATGTTGACAAACGTTTATGGTTATAACAATTTTGAAGTGAAATCTTTCTAAGTAACCTAAATTAAATGTTCTAGAATATGTTTTGTTTAATGAAGAGAAATAATATTTTTTGAAGGGAAACTGTAGTTAAATTGTTTATCGTTTTTATTTATTTTTTTAACATGTAAATGGACAAGAAAGTTCTGTTCTTAGTTTTGAATGTGTGCCCAAGGTAGGAGGGACAGGTCAGTGTCTGAGGTCATGTACCTCTCAGAGAAGTTTTTGAAAAATCCCTCCCAAACTAAGTGTTAACTATTTCAACAAAAGGGAATAAAGAAAAATACTGTCTTATTACAATTTCCAGCAAATCCAGATGGATCTCCATCATGGGGAGACCATGGGTAGGTTCTCTCCATTACAAGTGAATTACAAAGCTCAAACAGAAACTAGACCTGGGATCTCACTCACTGCCATCCAGTGCCATGTCCAGCAAAACCGCACAGGTCACAAAGTGAAGAGACAGGAAAGGATTAATAGTTTTTTTAAAAGGAACAGGGGTCAGGCACATGCCCTGCATATGCTGCGAGAGCGACCCCTCATGCATCTGCTCTGCTTTATTTATACAGCAAGTGTAAAACTACATCATTATTCTTGGAATTTCCCTATTACAATCAAGTATACAATCAAGTATACAATCAGATATTCTTTTACAATACAATCACATATTTCCTTATAACAATCAAATGTTCTCTGAAAGTTAAAATTTTACTCTTTCCCATACCTGGAGTTCTTTTCCCATGCCCAAAAGTAATGGATGATTAGTTGGGCTAATATATCTAATAAAAACAGCAAATAATGACTAAAATGTGTCATTCTAAAACATAATATAATTGTTAAGGTACATGATTGTAAAGAATGGTTTCTAAGGTGTACTATTCTTTGGGAAAAACATTATTCCAGGGAAATATTCTGCCGGGGCAACGTTCTGCCCCAGAAACACAAAGCTGAAGCCAAGCATTCAACCACAAGAAAGGCCTTACCATCTCTTAAAGCAAACGTTCAATCACAAGAAAATAATTGCCATCTCTTAACTGTAATTAGAACATGTGTCATGCAATCATGTGGGGGTCTTTTTCTTGGTCTCCAACAATCCAGCTCTTTCCAACTCACAGTGATCCCTCCTTGAGTTTCCCAGAGGGTAACTCCAGGAAGTAGATTGCTAAATCTTCCTTCTGAAGAGTGGCTGGTGAGTTTGAATCGCCAACCTTCTGGTTAGCAGTTGAGTGCCTTAGGCAATATGCCACTAGAGCTCCTTTGGGCAGTATAAGAAACCATTATTTCCTCCTTTCTCCTAAATTTTCTAATGGGTTTGTTATTTTCACCTGCAGATTTTAACTGGTTTTTGTTACACTATTCCTAGCTGTTCATATATAATCAATAAACCAACAAGAAAAATAAGAAATATGAGATGGATGTAAAATTAACAACCAGAAAGAAACTTTAAAGGAGACGAGAAAATTCTTAACATAGTGCTGTCATCTACTGAAATAGCTGGTTCTTGCATTAAAAGTAATAATACAATCAATCCTCAGACTTTAAATTAATTTAGATAACTCTAATCAAAGGCTTCTATTTATAGATTTAACAGTTATAAATATCAAAAGTAGAGAATTGTCTAAAATTCAAGCTATAATTTTACAATATATATTTTTTTTACTAAGTCTTTTGAGAAACAGTTTTCTACCTTAATAAATGAAATTTTCTATGTCTAGTAATAAGAAATCTGAAGTTTTGGAGAATGTCTTTACATCAAAGACGTGAAAATAGTTATTGATATTGTTTATAAACAAACTCCTTGTGGAACTTGTTTCCTTGGTATAAAAAAGTTTAGAGTATTAGTTTTATGAGTTATTTCAGCAAATTGACCTAATACAGATAATGTTTCTAGATTTCTGGCTTTCACAGAAGTTGAGATAACATACACAAACCATTGACCTAAGGTGTATTAGTTCATGTAAGTAATCCTTTGCCATCTTTAACTGAAAAAACTTTCCTTTATATTTTTTTCATTAGTATTTCAATCCATAGTATTGACTCGATGAGAGATACTATTATTAGAATTATCAAATGTTGTATGTAAGTTACTTCTAATGTAAATTCTTAGAAAATTGATGAGTCCCATAAGTGATATGTGTGTGTGTGTGTGTGTGTGTGTGTGTATACAACATATATTTTACAAAACGACTTGAATTCCTACTCTAAGGTTTATAGCCTATCCACAGGCCAGATAATTATTCCAATATGATTCTGCTCCATACTTGCCCTCATAAAATGATCCCTAAAGATTGGATGCTATAGTGAAGTGTGGTGAAGAAATTAGATGGTGCCCAGCTATCAAGAAAGGACAGTAGTCTGGGGTCTTCAAAGCTTGTCCTAAAACAAGTAGCCATCTAAAGGAGCCATAAAGCAGTCCATGCAAAAGAAAGTGCACCAACCTAAGTGTAATCAAAGGATTTTAAGTAAAATCCAAGAAAAGAGGGGGGATTTTATTAGAGTTTAAATCCTAGAGCACTTGGGATTGTGGAAGGCTGTGGTCTTCAGTGGGAGTCCTAACTCCTATATAAAGCTTGAGATAAGTTTCAGGTGCCATTTAGGTTCTTTATGATCATGTACAAATATCGGCTTGAATACTGCTTATCAGTTCTTTTGTGTAGTAACTAATACTGGAATTGATGAGTCATATGGAAATTCTATGGTTAACTTTATGAATAACTGCCAAACTGTTTTCCATGGTGGCTGAATCATTTTACATTTCCAATTAGGATTCACTTTTAGAAAAGTAATAGAAAACTAAAAACATGGCTTAAACAATAAGTTTATATTTCTTTTACATAAAACAGTCCAGTGATAACCCTAGGGTTTATGACATTCTGCTTTTTCAGCAATCCTTCCTTATTATATTTCAAAGGTCAGCAAACTATGATTTTCAGCTCTCTATTTTGTAAATTAAATTTTATTGGAACACAACCATGCTCATTCATTTACATATTGTCTATTGCAGCTTAGGCATTACTACAGCAGAGTTGAATAATTAACACAAAGGCAAAATATTTACTACCCAATCCTTTACATAAAAAAAAAAAAAAAAAAATTGCTGAGCTCTATGCTATTTATTTATTTACTTATGTTGGTCTATCATCCTTAGCCTGAGCTTCCTATACATTGTCCTAGATAGTATTTAGAGATTCAAGTCAACATAACCTCAATCTAGACATCAAGAAGGAGGCAGAGCAGAAGAGCATGCCACTCTCTTCAAAAAATGGTTCCCTGAAGAATCCCACTTACATCCGATTGTCCTAAAGCAGTACCATGTTAATAACTACCTGCCAGGGGAGCTGGGAAAAACAGTCTTTACTTCAGGTGACTAAGAATCCATCTTAGGAGTTTTGGTGGCATAGTACCTAAGCATTTGACTGCTAGCCAGAAGGCTGCTTGTTCAAACCCACCAGTCACTTCTCAGAAGGAAGACTGGGAAATCTACTTCCATAGATATACAGCCTTGGAAACCCAAGGAGGGATTGCTATGAGTCAGAACTGACTCGATGGCAGTGAGTTTGGTTGCTTTTGAAGAATCCATCTTAAATTTTGGATTCTTCTGACAAGGAAAATGGAGAAGAGAGGTGTTCTGGATTATTAGCCAGCTCTGGCATAGAGACAGTATCTGATAGGGGAATTACCATATGCACTCTCCTCAAGAATGGTAGACTCTGGCTTGGCAAGTAGGAGGCAGATGCCTTCTCCATGCCCTGGTAAAAAGACTAAAAACAAATTAAAGAGCTTGTTACTTATCTCAATAATTTCACATCAATATAGGTATATCTGAAATAAATCTCTATCTTCTTTGATAAATTGAGTGATTTTTGATTTTAGTAAGCCTCATTTTCTGGTTAATTTAAAAGTCTGACACAAGTTTTACCTCTCATAATTGAGATCAATGTAGCATAATCTCTAATTCTAATTGGATTTTCAAGGTTTTGAATTTGGAAAGCAATTGAAATTCAGGGAAGTAGTCAGTGGCACACTTTGTAGGATTGGAATAACCAATAGTTACAATTTTTCTGAAAGGAAAAGGCTTTAATTTGTTGTTTCTACATCATTTTAGGAAGAAATAGCCATAGAAGAAATAAGAATGAGAAAAATTAGCTCAATGCAGTTTTAATTTAAACATATGTTTTGGCATGGACAGACTTAAGAGTGTTAGAGCAGAACACATTTATGCTTACATAAGAGAGTAAATTAATTAAATAGAGTATTCACAGGATTTTTTTCAGTGTTTAAATGTTTAATTTGTCCTAAGAATAGAAACTCCAACAAGAGGTTGTTCTTCTGTAAAATTTGAAAAGACTAGACATTAAATAAATGGATAAGTTATGCTCTGAGTGGACAATACTCATGCCCATCAGTTGGTGAAAGAATAAGCAAATATTGGTATGTCCATACAAAGCAATAGTGATGTGGTTAGTTACCACTGAATCAGTCCTTGACTCAAGGAGACACTATGTATTACTGAATACCAAACTTTTGCAAAAATAACATACTCTTTCTATGTGTTTTTTTTACAACTGCACCTGCTTTGAGATATTTTCATAAGCATGCTAGTGCATTTTTTTTTTACAGCAACACGTAGCAGCAATTGCAAAAATTACAACTAAAAAGAAAAAACAAATTACTTGAGAGTTGCAATTCTCATGGAAATTATCATTTGTTCTGCTGAAAACTTACTACAGTTTGAAAGTATAGATGAAACTTCTCTGACTGGTAACTGTTCTTCCTAGCCTACCAGAGATGAGGTGAAAGGAATGTTACAGGTAGACAGAATGTGATACACTGATTGCTTGTGGTCTTGCTAATACTGTGTGAATTCTGTGCTTCACTGTTAATGAACTAAAGAGCTCTGGTAACCTAGTGGGTAAGGCATTTTGCTGCTAACCAGAAGGTCAGTGGTTCAAACCCACAAGTTGATCCATGGAAGAAATATGAGGCAGTCTGCTTCCATAAAGATTTATAGCCTTGGACACCTGATGTGGATCGCTATGAATCAGAATCAACTCAATGGCAATCAGTGGGTGAATGAATTAGGAAGATAGTTTTGAACAAAAATCAGACACAATATCTTCTTGCTCTTGTCCTAAAATCAAATGTGTGTGGGGTATAGATATTAATCAAGTAACATTAAAAATAAATCCAAAAAGAGTAGTAAATGCTAAAATTTGACCCAGTCAAATTCATTAAGCTACTTGAGGAATTGAAATTTGAGTTTGAATTTCAAGGATAAGTACATATTAACTAACTAAAGGGTATGCTTTTAATAATAACAATACCTTTACTGAGAGTTGTCACTCTAAAAACACTCTGTTTTCAACAATTTTCTGGGATGAACACAAGTAATTATTTATTTAACTTGAAATTTGTCCCTTATCATCTATATTTACTCTTTTGTTCAGTTCTAGTATACACCTAAAGTAGTTTTATAATTTCTAACCCAAAGCCCTGGAGCAAACACATTTACTTAACTACATTATGTTACAGCATTTATGTACACTTTTTGTTTGTTTGTAGACAGTAGTTGTATTACGATATTCTGTCTTTGGTCATTCATTCATTCATTCATGCACTTATATGACTCACTTCTCATCCTCCAACCCCCATTCTCTGTGGCCACTAATCTACTTTTGTCTCTATGAATTTGCCTATTCTACTTATTTCACCTAAACACCCAATCACTGCCATCAGGTTGATTCTAACTCATAATGACCTACAATGAGTTTCCAAACTTGTAAATCTTTTATGGAAGTTGGATTGCCTCAACTTCCTTCCATGGAGCAGCTGGTGGGTTTGTACTACTAACCTTCTAGTTAGCAGCCAAATAACTTTCCAACTATGCCACCAGAAGAGCTCTGGTGGTGTAGTGCCTAAGGCACTTGACTACTAACCAGAAGGCTGGTGGTTCAAACCCACCAGCCACTTCTCAGAAGGAAGGTTGGGCAATCTACTTCTGTAGTGATACTGCCTCAGAAACGCAAGGAAGAGTCACTATGAGTTGGATCCGACTCTACAGCAGTATATTGTGTTGTCTTGATGCTGCCAGACCTCCTTCACATAAATACAGTAATACAATTTTCCTTTTGTGTCTGACTTATTCCCTGCAGCATATTGTTTTCAAGGGTCGTTAATGTAGTAGAATGTATTAGAATTTTATTTTTCATTATTTTTAATGTCTGAGTAAAAATCCATTGTATGTATGAAACACCTTTTGGCTATTGAGGATAGTGCCATTACTAAAATTGGAATACGAGTATTTGAATTCCTACTTTCAATTATTTTGGGTATATATCAAAGAATGAATGATACAGTAATTCTATGTTTAACTGTCTGAAGAACTGCCAAACTGTTTTCCACAGTGCCAGAATCATTATAAATTCTCAAAACCAATGAATGGTATTGAGTATCTTGTCATGTACTTATCAGCAATTTCCATATCTTCTTTGGAGAATTGTACATTTAAATCCTGTATCAATTTTTTAATTGAGTTTTTTGGCTCTGTTATTGAGTTGTGGGAGCTCTTTGTATATTTTGTGTATTAAACCTTTATCTTATATGGTTCCCCAAAATTTCCCCTTTCCTCTTACTTTACATGTCTTTTTGCTTGCTTAGTAACATCCCTTGATACAAAAATGTTTTTTAAATTTTGTTGACATAAATTTATCTTTTTTCTTTTCTTTTATTTTGTTGTTGGTACATTTGGTGTTATACATAAGAGTCTTTTTGAAAAAAAAAAAAAAAAACTGCTTTACCCCTGTTTTCTTCTAAGAGTTTTATGGTTTCAGACCTTACAATTAGTTCAGGGGTCAGCAGCTTTATAGATAAGGGAAGTCTTGGTCATAAACCTGGTGGCATTTGCACAAGAGAATAACCTACTCCTATTGTTTTTAGATGCCATTGTCTCAGACTCATAGCAACCCTATGCACAGCAGAACAAAACAATGCCAGTCCTGCACTAGCTCCATGATCCCTGTTAAACTGAGCCCATCCCCACAGCCACTGTGTCAATCCATCTTGTTAAGGGTCTTCCCCTGTTTCATCCACCCTCCACCTTAACAAGCATGACATACTTCTCCAGGGGATGGTTTCTTCTGACAACATGACCAAAGTAGGTGAGACAAAGTCTGGCCATTCTTGTTTCCAAGGAGCATACCTCCAGGAAAGATTTGTTAGTTCTTTTAGCAGTCCATGGTACTTTCAGCACTCTTTGGGAGCACCCCATCCCAGAAGCATCAATTCTTCTTTGGTCTTTTTTATTCATTGGCCAGCACTCACATGAATATGAGGCAATTGAAAATATCATGGTTTAAAAAATGGAAAAAACCTAGATGTCCATCAACTGAGGAATGGATAACCAAACTATGGTGCATACACACAATGAAGTACTATGAAATGCTAAAGAATAATGTAGAATCTGCAAAACACTGCATAACGTGGATGAACTTGGAGGACATTATGCTGAGTGAAATAAGTCAGTCACAAA
>NW_006921818.1:1714294-1716811 GCF_000298275.1 Orycteropus afer afer | reverse complement strand
AACACCATAATTTAAATATGTCAATTCTTCTTTGGTCTTCCTTTTTCATTATCCAACTTCCACATATATATATATATCATGGCTTGTGTCAGGCACACCTTAGTCCTCAAGGAGACATCTTTGCTCCTCAGCACTTGAAAGATGTCCTGTACAGCTGACTTGCCCAGTGGTGTACATCATCTGATGTTCTTACTGCTGCTTCCATTGGCATCGATTGTAGAAACAAACAATGTAAAGTCTTTCTCAACTTCAAACTTTTCTCCATTTATTATGATGCTGCTTATAGGCCCAGTTGTGAGAATTTTTGTTTTGTTTATACTGAGATCTAATCCATACTGAAGACTGTATTCTTCAAGCTTTATCAGTAGGTGCTTCAAGTCATCCTCACTTTTAGCAAGCAAAGTTGTGTCGTCAGCATATTGCAGGTTGTTAAAAGTTCTTCCTCTTATCCTGATGCCACGTTCTTCTTAATATAGTCCAGTTTTTTGGATTATTTGCTCAGCATATAGATTGAATAAGTATGGGGAAATGATACAACTCTGACCCACTCCCTTCTTTATTTTTACCATGCAGTGCCCCCTTGTTCTGGTTGAACCACACCCTCCTGGTCTATGTACAGGTTGTTCATGAGTACAATTAATTGTTCTGGAATTCCCATTCTTCTCAATGTTATTCACAACTTGTTATGATCCATACAATCAAATGCTTTTGCATAGTTAATAAAACACAAGTAAACATTTTTCTGGTATGCTTTCAGCCAAGATCCATCTGACATCAGCAATGACATCCCTTGTTCCACGTCTTCTTCTGAATCCAGCCACACCTCTGGAAGTTCTCTCTCAATATACTGCTGCAACTCTTTTTGAATTATCTTCAGTAAGATCTTACTTGCATGTGATATTAATAATATTGTTTTATAATTTCCACATTCTGTGGAATCATCTTTCTTCGGAATGGGTACAAATATAGATCTCTTCCAGTCAGTTGGACATGTAGCTGTCTTCCAAATCTCTTGGCATAACCGAGTGAGTGCCCACAGTTGGGCATCCATTTATTGAAAATCTCAATGGGTATTCTGTCATTTTCTGGAGCCTTGTTCTTTGACAATTCTTTCAGTGCAGCTTTGACTCTTACCTTCAATATCATTGGTCCTTAATCATTCACGACCTCCTGAAATGGATGAAGATCTACCAGTTCTTTTTGGTACATTGAATCTGTGTATTCCTTCCATTTCTTTTGATACTTCCTGCATCATTCAATATTTTACCCATAAAATCTTTCAATATTGTAACTCAAAGCTTACATTTTTCCTTCAGTTCTTTCAATTTGAGAAATACTGAGTGTGTTCTTCCCTTTTGGTTTTCTAACTCCAGGTCTGCACATTTCATTATAGTAGTTGACTTTGCTCGAGCTGCTCTTTGAGTTCTTCTGTTCAGCTATTTTATCTTGTCATTTCTTCCATTTGTTTTAGCTACTCTCTTCTCAAGGGCAGGTTCCAGTATCTCTTTTGACATCCATTTTGATCTTTCTTCTTTTTTTGTCTTTTTAATGACCTCTTGCTTTCTTCATGAATGATTTTCTTGATGTCATCCCACAATTCTTGTTTTCGGTCTTTGGTGTTCAATACATCAAATCTATTCTTTAGGTGGTCTCTAAATTCTGGAGCAATATATTCAAGATCGTATTTTAGCTCTTGTGGACTTATTTTAATGGTCTTTAACTTCAAGTTGAATTTGCATATGAGCAGTTGCTTGTCTGTTCCAAAATCAGCTCCTGGTCTGGTTTTGGCTGAAGATATTAAGGTTTTCCATTGCCTCTTGCTACAGATGTGTCAATCTGATTCCTGTGTATTTCATCTGGTGAAGTCCACATGTATAGCTCCTGTTAGTGTTGTTGAAACAAGGTATTTGCAATGAGTAAGTCATTGGTCTTTCAAAATTCTATCATGTGGTCTCCAGCACTATTTCTGGCACCAAGGCCAAACTTTCCAACTAGTGGTGATTCTTCTCTGTTTCCAACTTTTGTATTCCAGTCACCAGTGATAATTAACACATCTTGATTGCATATTCGGTCAATTTCAGACTGCAGACCTGGGTAAAAATCTTCAATTTTCCCATCTTTGGCTTTGGTGGTTGGTGCATAAATTTGAATAATAGCTGTATTCATAGGTCTTCCTTGTAGGCATATGGATATTACCCTATCACTGACAGCATTATACTTCAGGACAGATCTTGAAGCATCCTTTGTGATGATGAATGCCACACCATTCTTCTTCAGATTGTCATTTCCAGCATAGTAGATCATATGGTTGTCTGATTCAAAATGGCCAAAAGTGGTCCATTTCAGCTCACCATTGTCCAGGATATAAATCTTTATGGATTCCATTTCATATTGGACAACTTCCAATTTTCCTAGATTCATACTTCATACATTCCATGTTCTTATTATTAATGGATGTTTGCAGCTACTTTTTTTTTTTTTCTTCCATTTCATATTGGACAACTTCCAATTTTCCTA
>NW_006921818.1:1710400-1713428 GCF_000298275.1 Orycteropus afer afer | reverse complement strand
CAAAAGTTCTACTCTATCCATATCAGTGAGGTTGGTCTTACTCTGATGATGCAGCTCTTTTCTAGTCATATTTTGAAAGCCTTCTGACCTAAGGGGCTCATCCTCCTGCACTGTATCAGATAATGTTTCCGGGCTATTCATAAAGCTGCACAGTAATCTATCAGACAGTGTTTCTCTGCTATTCTTAAGGTTTTTCCTGCCCAGTACTTTAAGAAGTGGATGGCCTCTTCCTTCTTCCTAGTCTGTCTCAATCTGTAAGCTCCATTGAAATGTATGCACCATATGCAACCCTGCTGGTATTTGAAACACAGGTGGCACAGCCTCAAGGATCACAGCAACACACCAGCCACAATAGTACAACAAACTGAAAGAGAAGTTTGTCTCACTTAGCTATTTGAAAGCTCTTCACCCTCCCTTACCTGGATCCCTGGAGCTGCTTTGCTCTGTTTTCCCCTTTGGCTTCTCTTTCCTGCACTTTCCTGGCTGGTGGGGGTGAGTCCTGGATCCCTGGCTGCTGCTCTGCTCTGTCATCCCCTCCTATGTGTCTTAAATGTTGATGCTTATTCTTTTCCTTACTGATAAATATCTTTTTTTCTCTTCCATAGTAGAGTATTTTAGTTGGCATTGAAAACTTACTCAAGTAGATATCTTTTCTTCACATTGATTTTCTTAATGGTGTCTACTAAGTTTTATGGTGCCTCTTGGTCACTAGAAGCTGCTTCTCCTGTTATATTGACATTTTTTAAACCAAAGCTCTTTCTAATATTATAAACCCATCCTTTACTGGCATTAAATTCTCCAGCTTTAGATACCTCATCTTCCTTAGCTTTAAGTTGTCATATAATGATTTCACATTTTCTCAAATCATATTAGAGTCTATGGGTAAGCCTTTCTTGTAGCAATCCTGCACCCACATGAAAGCTGCATTTTCAATATTATATTAAAATGCCTTTTGCAAAATGTGCAAAGTTTTTGCACCTACTGGCCTAGCTACAATGACAGATCTAAAAATTTCCTTTTCCTTTTTTTTCACAATGGATTCATTAACCTTGAAATGACAAGCAACAGAAGCTGCAGATCCAATCTATGCTACATACTAAGCAATTCAACTTAAAATGTTGTAACTTTTCTCTACTTCTTAAGAGCACTTCCAGCATCACTATTAGCACTTCATATGGGTCTCCTGGTGTTATACATGGTTTACAGTATCTCAATAAATACTATGCAAAATACATGAGAACCAAGAGAGATCACTTTTACTGTGATATGCAATTTACTGGTGACATGAATTGCTAATGTGGAGATGATTAACATCATATGACATTTTTAAATGATATCCATAACAGTTGAGCTCACTGCAGTAGCAACAGGAAGTGGCTACAAAATTATTACAGTAGTACAGTATGTACTAGGAGCTCTGGTGGTGTTGTGTCTAAGGCATTTGACTGCTAGCAAGAAGGTTGGTGGTTCAAACCCACCAGTCACTCCTCCGAAGGAAGGTGGGCAATCTACTTCCGTAGTTATACCACCTCGGAAACACAAGGAGGGTTCGCTATGAGTTGGATTCAACTCAACAGCAGTGTGTTGCATTGTGTTTTTACAGTATATATGTTCTTGTTACCTAGTGCCACACTGACAAGATTATACCACAAATGAGATGGCCTTAACAAACAGAAGTTTATTCTCTTACAGTTTGGAGGCATTAAGTCCAAGTTCAAAGTGCCAGGCTCTAGGGCCTGGGTAAAAGCCCCTCAACCTTGGCGTCCTGTTCCCATCCCACTGGAACTAGAGGCGTTTCTTCATTCAGACAGCTGTTGGCTGCTGAGGCTGACAAGGCCAAGGTTGACAAGTAAAAAGGCACAGTCCCTATGTTACCAAACCACACAGCAGACCATTAATTTAAGTCCATGATAAGTCCCAAGGTCAGCAGAGCATGACAGTCTGCTGAACAACAACACGGCTACATGCAGGATCCAAGCATGCCATAAGGTTGAAACTATCCCCAAGGCTTCTTCTTATATATAGGAAGCAAACCACATCTCAAAGGCAGCTACTCAGCTGCTTCTGGTAGATCCTGCCATGGAGTTGATTACCAGTCTCATCTTTGGGAATAACTACCACCAGCTGCCCAGCCACTCAACTAGGCCCAGCCAAGTTGACATACAAATTTAACTACCACAATGTACTACAATTAATTTTATGCAGTTATGATTTAATGCTGCATCTTTGTTTGTATTTCTCTCAACTGCAAATGGCACCATGTACTTTCTGTAATTATTTTGTTTGCAAGCATTGATAAATTTTAACTTCTTATAATAGACTTGTGTATATTTTAGTGTAGTAAATAATAAAATAGACTACTTGTTGCTGTTGTTAGGTGTCGTTAAGTTGTTTCCGAATCATAGTGACCCATGCACAGCAGAACAAAACACAGCCCAAACCCATGCCAGCTCCACGATCCTTGCTATAGTTGAGCCCACTGTCACAGCACCGTGACAATCCATCTCGTCAAAGGCCTTCCCCTCCTTCATCGATACTCCACCTTACCAAGTACGACATCCTTCTCCAGGGAATGGTCCCCTCTGACAACATGACCAAAGTAGGTAAGATGAAGTCTGGCCATTCTCGCTTCCAAGGAATGTTTCGGCTGCACTTCATCCAAGATAGATCTGTTAGTTCTTTTACCACTCCATGGTACTTTCAGCATTCTTCACCAGCACCACAACTCAAAAGCATCAACTCTTCTTCAGTCTGCTTTATTCATTGTCCAGCTATCACATGTATACGAGGTGATTGGAAATATCATGGCCTGTGTCAGGCACACCTTAGTCCTCAAGGAGACATCCTTGCTCCTCAGCACTTGAAAGCATTCTTTCACAGCTGATCTCTCCAGTGCTACACATCATGTAATGTCCTGACTGCTGCTTCCATAGGCGTCAACTGTAGAACCAAGCAACATGAATTCTTTGACAACTTCAATCTTTTCTCCATTTATCGTGATGTTGCTTATTGGTCTAGTTGAGAGGAT
>NW_006921818.1:1702817-1709618 GCF_000298275.1 Orycteropus afer afer | reverse complement strand
TACAGCTTCAACTTGCTCCTTCAATACCATTGGTTCTAGATCATATGCCACCTCCTGAAATGGATGAAGATTGACCAGTTCTTTTTGGTACAGTGACTCTGTGTATTCTTTTCATCTTCTTTTTATGATTCTTGCATCATTCAATATTTTGCCCTTAGAACCTTTCAATATTGCAACTCAAGGCTTACATTTTTTCCTCAATTCTTTCAGCTTGAGAAATGCTGAATGTGTTCTTTTTTGGTTTTCAAACTCCAGGTCTTTGCACACTTCATTATAGTAATTGGGTTTATCTTCTCGAGCTGCTCTTTGAAATCTTCTGTTCAGCTTTTTTTATCTTGTCATTTCTTCCATTTGCTTTAGCTGCTCTCCACGCAAGGGCAAGTGTCAGAGTCTCTTCTGTCATCCATTTTGGTCTTCTCTTCTTTTGTTGTCTTTTTAGTGACCTCTTGCTTTCTTCATGGATGGTGCTCTTGATGTCATCCCACAATTCTGGTTTTCAGTCATTGGTGTTCAATGCATCAAATTTATTCTGTAGATGGTCTCTAAATTCAGGAGGGATGTATTCTAGATCATATTTTGCCTCTCCTGGACTTGTTTTAATTGTCTTTAACTTCAAGTTTAACTTGCGTATGAGCAGTTGATGGTCTGTTCCACAATTAGCTCCTGGTTGGGTTTTTGCTGAAGATATTGAGCTTTTCCATTGCCTCTTGCCACAGATGTAGTCAACCTGATTCCTATGTGTTCCATCAGGTGAATTCCATGTGTACAGCCACCATTTGTGTTGTTGAAAAAACGTGTTTGCAATGAATAAGTCATTGTTCTTGCAAAATTCTACCATGCTAGTTCCAGCATTATTTCTCTCACCAAAGCCAAATTTTCCAGCTACCGGTGATTCTTCTTTACTTCTAACTTTTGCATTCCAGTCACCAGTGATAATGAACACATCCTGATTTCATATTCGGTCAATTTCAGACTGCAGAAATTGATAAAAATCTTCAATTTACTCATTTTTTCTTTGGTTGTTGGTGCATAAATTTGAATAATAGTTGTATTAACGAGTCTTCTTTGTAGGCGTATGGATATTATCCTATCACTGACAGCATTGTACTTCAGGACAGATCTTGAAACATCCTTTGTGATGACAAATGCCACACCATTCCTCTTTAAACTGTTATTCCCGGCATAGTAGATCATATGGTTATCTGATTCAAAACAGCCAAAACCAGTTCATTTCTGCTCCCTAATGCCTAGGATATCAATCTTCATGCATTCCATTTCATTCTTGACAACTTCTATTTTTCCTATATTCATAAATCATACATTCCATGTTCCGATTATTAATGGATGTTTGTCCCTGTTTCTCCTCAGTTTGGGTGGTGCTATGTCAGCAAATGGAGGTCTTGGAAACTTTACCTTATCTATATGAATAAGGCTGGTATTGCTTTGATAATGCAGCTCTTGCCCAGTCCTACTCTGAGAGCTTTCTAAGCCAAGTGACTCATCTTCTTCCTCTGTATTGGACAATGTTTCTGGACTATTCATAAAGTTGCGCAGTAATGTGTCAGACAGTGTTTCTCTGCTATTCATAAGGTTTTCTCTGGCCAATTATTCGAGAAGTGCATGGCTTCTTCCTTCTTCCTAGTCTGTCTCAGTCTGCAAGCTGGGCTGATACCTGTGCACCATGTGAATCCACTGGGTTTGCAACACCAGTGGCACAGCCTCAAGACTCACAGCAACATGTTACCACTATAGGACAAACCAACAGACAAGTTTGTCTCCCTTAGCTGTTGGAAACCTCTCCAACCACCCTTACCTGGATCCTTTTGGCTGACTCCTCGATCTGTTCAGGTCCCCTTTGCCTTTTCTGTCCTCTCCCTGCTTTCCCACCTTGCTGCTTGTAGGGCATGGCCTGGGTTCCCTCTCCTTACCTGGCTCCCTGTGGCTGACTCCTCAATCTGTTCAGGTCCCCTTTGCCTTTCTGTCCTCTCCCTGCCTTCCCACCTTGCTGCTTGTGAGGCATGGCCTGGGTTCCCTCTCTTCATTTGGATCCCTGCTGCTGACTCCTCCAAGAATAGACTACTATGTACATAAATTTTAAGAATTCATGAGATATCTAAATTTTTCTCCTCTTTTTCAGTATTTTTCTGCTATGTTTCATCTGAGAGATTTTCAAATTGTCATAATTCTCCAAAAAATTTTCCAAAACATTTATTGTAAAAATTCCATGTATATATGGACCCTCACAGTTTAAATATATGTTGTTCAAGAGTCAAATCTATGCATATATATACAGAGAGATTTACCTCAATGTAATGGTCCATGTGGTTGTAAAGTCTGAAAAGTCCCTAATCCATGAGTTAGATATCAGGCAGGAGAGATCTCTTGACTCATGTAGCTGCAAGTGCAGAGGAATTCAAAATTGACAGGTCATATGACAGGCTTCTGGTTCACAGGCTGTGAAGGTTAATTAATATAAAATTGGAATCTAAGATGTTGGGCTGCTGGCTCACAGGCCACAGAGGCTAACAGATCCTTAGATTGGCAAGCAATATGCCAGGCCACTGGCTTGAGTCCCAAGAATTGGAAGTCAGATGATTATGAGCCAGCTGTAGGATCCAGGTGAGCAAAAAGTCAGCAAGCTTTTCAGAATGTACATATGTTGGATGCAGGCTACACCTCCAAGGACATTCTTCTCATAACTGATGATGATTACATTGGATCACATCCTAGAAATGACTACATTATATCACAAAACGGAGGATAACTACATCATTAAATAACTGCCAAATATCACCATTATATAATTGCCAGACTACATCATTGCATAACTGCCAAACCACTGAAAATCATGGCCTTGCCAGTTAACACTTATCCTTAACCATAACAAGTGGTATTCTTATAGTTGTTGTCATTTTTAGTTTGAAATACAGCAAATTCTTAATTAGTTTAGAAATGAGATGTGTGTCAAGCAGTACACTTTTTTTTCCCTCAGTAGTGTCACTTCCTGGGATTAATAAAAGCACATAACTTTCTTGTGATGGCAAGGACAAAAAATTCATTTGGAGTGTGACGATACTTGCAAATGTGTTCATAGTCCAGCCAACATTACCATGTTGTATATATAAAATGATATTAAAAAAAATAGACTTCACTTTGAAGAGTACATCTCATTGTTTCCAAATAAACACTGTCCCTTATCCATCACTCGATTTCAGTTTCCAATTTATACAAATGTTATCAGCACAGATTGAGAAAAGGCCGAGGGGCTTCTAGATGTTGCTATTACGAAGAGCTGTCAATTATCTTCATTACTACTTGTTAAATGATCTTTAGTGCTCTTTACTTAATCACAAACACAAGGAATAAAATACGTAGTTCTGTAACATCTGGTAATCTCCAGTAGTTATTTGCTTTTTCCTTCCCTTCAAGTAGAGTTCTTATTTAATGAAAACTGTTCAAATAATGGACCTTCATTCTCTGTGTGTATTCTTGAAGTACCATGATGGAAAGATACAAGCTAAGCAAATAATAATCTTTTTCTAGATTTCAGTACCCTTTATGAGGAGCCCTGGTAGAGCATTGATTAAGTCTTAGGCTGCTAATCAAAAGGTCAGAGTTCCAACCTACCAATTACTCTGAGAGAGACATACTTAGTGATCTACACTAAGAATGATTACCGCCTAGGGAATCCTGCGGGGCAGTATTATAGGATCACTATGATTTGGAATCAACTTGATGGAACACAACAACAGGAAAAACAATGAGGAGACAACTGAATATGTCAGGTTTCATGGAGTGATGGAGAGAGCACTTGAAGTGGAGTCAAGTGGATTTAGCACTGGCTTCTGTGGTAATTGTGGAATATTCACTAAATTACATGACTCTGACATTTAGATTCTTTTCTCATGAAAAGCTGAAGTTGAATGTAGATGCTATCTGAGATGACTTCTACAACTACATTTCTTTAAACAGTTGTTTTCAAATGATCAAACTGGAATGTTACACAATGGAAGAGAATATATTAGTAATGTAGGGAAAAAAAACCTATAAGAAGACATGTGTAAATTGATTTAAGAAGTCTGAACAATGGTTGTGTTAAACAGTAATATGTTTTACAAACATGTTGTTGTTATATGCCATCAAGTCGGACCAAAATCATAACAACCCCTCCTTGGGTTTCTGAGGCAGTATCACCATGGAAGTAGATTGCCTGAACTTCCTTCTGAGGAGTGGCTGATGGTTTTGAACAGTCAGCCTCCTGGTTAGTAGTGAAGTGCCTTAGGCACTATGCTTCCAGAGCTCTTTTTACAAACATAAAATAATCAAAACAGTGTAATATGATACAAGAAAACAATCAATTAAATGTTTTTATGCAACTAACATATGTGTTAGGAGATCTGGTGGTGTAGTGGTTGAGGCATTTGGCTGCTAATCAAAAGGTCAGTGGTTCTAATCCATTAGCCACTGTATAGAAGAAGGATGAGGCAATCTGCTTTCCTAAAGATTTATAGCCTTGAAGACTCAATGAGGGGTCACTATAAGTCAGAATCGACTTGATGACAGTGAGTTTAATTTGTTCAAACATGTTCATTATAAGTTTTTACAGACCACATAGCCCCCTTGTGTGTTAATTTCCAGTGCATGCTTTGTGCATTATATCTGTGTACTCATTATGTCTGTGTGCCCATTATATGTGTTGTTGTTAGGTGCTGTCGAGTTGTCTCTGACTCATAGTGACCCATTCAGAATGAAACGCTGCTGGGTCCCATGCCAGCTCCACAGTCCTTGCTTTACTTGAGCCCATCACCACAGCCACTGTGTCAATCCATCTTGTTGAGGGCCTTCCTCTCTTTTGTCGACCCTCCACCTTACCAAGCATGACAACCTTCTCCAGGGAATAGTCCCTTCTGACAACATGACCAAAGTAGATGAAACAAAGTCTGGCCATTCATGTTTCCAACGAGCATTCTGGCTGTACTTTTTCCAGGACAGATTTGTTAGTTCTTTTAGCAGTCTGTGGTGCTTTCAGCAAAGGACTTCTTTAAAGTGCTGAAGAGCAAAGATGTCTCCTTGAGGACTAAGGTGCACCTGACACAAGCCATGGTATTTTCAATAGCCTCATATGCATGTGACAACTGAACAATGAATAAGGAAGAACAAAGAAGATTTGATGTTTTTGAGTTGGTGCTGGTGAAGAATGCTGAAAGTACATTATATATGTGGGCTCATTATATGGGAAACATATGACAAATGATGCAAAGTGCCCTGAAACCACTGGATTATATATAAAAAATGATTATCCAATTTCTATGAGAAAGGTTGACTTGTTCGATGAATACTCTGGGGCCAATTTCTTATTTATTCTTAAAAGAAAATTTAGATCCTTACTATTAAAAATATGGTATTGTGTTGTTTAGGTGCTGTCAAGTCAGTTTCAACTCATAAAAATCAATGTCTTATGCAGTTTAATGTCAAAAATAAAAGCATAAACAACAGGAAAGTACTATGACTGAATAATTAATCATCAAGAGTAGTAGGCCTTACTTCCAGTAAGATGGAATAGGCAGAAAGACTGTACAGACCATCAACAAAGAAAGGGGGAATCAATTAACACAGATACAGAAGATAATCCCAGATCTCTGAGCCTTGAAGGGAAGGATATAGAAGTGGACTAAACTCCAACTAGTAGAAGAATTTGCATGAAAACATCAAAAAAGGAGACATACGGAGCTGCAGTCTGGAAGCAATCCTAACAACACAGACAACTTGGATATTGCCAAGGGGGTGATAGGACCTAAGAATTAACTTAAAATTTGGCCCTGCTAGCCAGGGACTGCATGGAGGACTGCTCTGATAGCTGGGGAATAAAAGGGGAAAAAGCAAAGAAGACAGCAGGCTGAGCTGCAGACATTTGTCTGTCTGGAGGGTGTAAGCATTTTGAATGTTTACAAGCAGCTTGACCATTTTGGATATTTAAAGCGACAGCATTCTCACAGATTCCAGGGACTTAAGAACAGGCTCCACTTGCCTGGAACCCCAAGGACATTCTGGACTCAGACAACTGGAAAGGTATGACATTCCCCTGTTACTCTTATACCCCACCCCTTCTTGGTAAACAGAGGTGAAGCCATTCCTCACTCACACCAACCTTCTGGGCTGGCAGGAACTCCATCCCAGTCTATGTGCTCGGACAGAGGCTGATTGCCCTGCCCCTCCCTCCTCTTATTATTTTTTTTTTTCTTTTTTCTGTTTTGTAGTTTTTTTGCTTTTGTCTGTTTTAAAACAACTATTATTATTATTACTTTTGTCCTTTTTACTATTATTCTTTATTCTTCCCCTCCCAGGTTCTAGTTTTCATCTTTTTTTTCTTTTCCCTGTTTCTAGTTGCATTTTTTTTCTTTCTTTCTTCATTATTCTCCTTCTCTACATTTTTTATTGACTTCTCCCTAGATATTGCAGGCCCCTCCCTTTTTTGTTACTGTTCCTGTGTGATTACATTGTGTATTTTTTGTCCATGTGATTTTACTTTTTTGATGGTTATTCAATTGTTATTTTGTATAATTGAGTGGAAGACAGCAACAGTCTCCATATGACACAACTACACCCACACCTCCTGCAGCTTCACATACTGAGTGAGAACCACCATTCCTTCTCCACCAACAGACCAATGATAAAAAACCACCATGAAGAGCCTGAAATCACTCTTGGATGCCCTTCACAACAGTTAACAGAGATCTAAATACAACAATATCACAATGTCTTAGAGACAACAGACCATCACAGTCAACATAAAGAAGCAAG
>NW_006921818.1:1698771-1701715 GCF_000298275.1 Orycteropus afer afer | reverse complement strand
AGGAAGTCAAGAGAGTTGACAGATAAAATGGACTGTTCTAATCGTGGGGAGAAAATTATAAATCACAGGGTAACCTCAAATAAAAATGATAAACCTTCACATCACAATAAAAGAGGACAAGTACAAATATTCAGGAAATATTAAAACAACAGCAACAAAGGCAATGATAACACAATTCATAAACATAATGAGATCAGCATAGAAAAAATATATGGAACAAAGAAAACAGGGGCACCATGGAAAAACACATAACAAAATGACAGCAACAAATTCATACTTGTCAATAATTACATTGAATGTTAATGGATTAAATGCATCACTTAAGAGATGGAGAGTTGCAGATTGGACAAGAGAACAAAACCCATCAATATGCTGTCTACAAGAGACACATCTCAGAGACAAAAACAAAAATAGACTAAAAATCAAAGGTTGGAAAAAGATATATTAAGCGAATGGCAACCATGAAAGAGCAGGAGTGGAAACATTAATTTATTATCAAATTGACTTTAACACAAAAACCACCATATGAGACAAAGAAGGGCATTACATAATGATTAAAGGATCAATGGAACAAGAAGATATAACAATAATAAATATCTATGGACCCAGGGAAAGAGCCCCAAAGTACATAAGTCAGACTTTAAAAGAGTTGAAAAGTCCAATGGATGACTCTAGAGTCATAGTGGGAGACTTTAATACACCACTGTCAATGAAAGACAGAACAGCTAGAAAGAAACTCAACAAAGATGCAGAAGAGCTAAACTTGACCTTATAGATATCTACAGAACACTTCACCTAACAACAGCACAATATACATTCTTTTCCAGTGCACATGGAACATTTCATTATCCATGATAGACCATACGTTAGGCCATAAAGCAAACCTTAATAAATTTTAAAACATCGATATACTGCAAAGCATCTTCTCAGATCATAATGCTATCAAGTTAAAATTCAGCAATAGGAAGATCAATGGACAAAGAGCAAACACATGGAAACTGAACAACACCCTCCTTGAGAAAGGCTGGGTAAGAAAAAATAAAAATAGAAATTCAAAAATTCCTTGAATCAAATGTGAATGAAAATAAAACATACCAAAATATTTGGGACACAGCAAAGGCAGTGATCAGAGGCCAATGGATAGCAATAAATGCACACATCAAAAAAGAAGGAAGAGCCAAAATCAACACTTTAAACCAATATCTCCAACAATTAGAAAAAGAACAGCAAGAAAGCCTACAGTTACCAGAAGAAAGGAAATAATAAAGATTCGAGTAGAAATCAATGAAACAGAAAATAGAGGGGCTATAGAAAAAAATCAACAAGACCAGAAGTTGGGTTTTTTTAAAGATCAATAAAATTGACAAACTACTGGTAAATTTAACAAAGGCAAAGAGGGAGAAATAACAATAACATGAATAAGAAACAAAATGGGTGACATCACAACAGAACCAACTGAAATGAAAAGGATAATATCAGGATACTGTGAGGAAACTCCAACAAATTTGAAAATCTGGAAGAAATGGACAGATTTCTGGAAACACATCACTTACCTAAACTAACACAGGACTGATTGGAAATGTTGAACAGATCCATAACAAAAGAAGAAATTGAAAGAACATCAGAAAATTACCAACAAAAAAAGTCCTGGCCCAGATAGTTTCACCAGAGAATTCTACCAAATATTCAGAGAAGAACTGACACCATTCCTACTCAAACTATTCCAAAACATAGAAAAGTATGGTAACTCATTTTATGATGCAAGCATAACCTTGATACAAAACTGGGCAAAGACATCATTCAAAAGGAAAACTACAGACCAATATTCCTCATGAATATAGATGCAAAAATCTTCAACAAAATCCTAGCCAACAGACTCCAACAACATATCAAGTAACTCATTCATTATAACCAAATGGGGTTCATATCAGGTATGCAAGGATGGTTCAACATTAGAAAACCAATCAACCTCATCCACTACATAAATAAAAATAGAAGAACCACATGATCATATCAATTGCAGAAAAGGTATTTGATAAAATCCAACACCCATTCTTGATCAAAACTCTCGGCAAAATAGGAATAGAAGGGACATTCCTCAACATAATAAAAGGCAACTATGCAAAATCAGCAGCCAACATTATACTCAATGGAGTGAAATTGAAAACATTCTTCTTGTGAATAGGAACCAGACAAGGATTCCCTTTATCACCAGTTCTATTCAACATAGTAGTAGAAGTCCTAGGCAGGGCCTTAAGGCAAAAAGGGAAATCAAAGGCTTCCAAATTTGTAAGGAAGAAATCAAACTATCCCTGTTTGCTGATAATATGATCCTATACCTAGAAAACCCAAGAGACTCAATCAAAAATCTACTGGAACTAATTGAGAGATTTAACATCATGGTAGTATACAATATCAATACCCAAAAATCAGTTGGATTCCTCTACACCAGCAAAGAGATTGCTGAAAAATAAATTAATAAATAAATACTATTTAAACTAGCTACCAAAAAATAAAATATTTGGGAATAAATCTTAGCAGGGACACAAATGACCTGTACAAAGAAAACTATAAAAAACTACTTCCAGAAACCATAAGAGATCTACATAAATGGAAGAACATTCCAAGCTTGTGGATAGGAAGATTGAACATTGTGAAAATGTCAATTCTACACAAAGCAATCCAGATACCATCAACATTTTTAAGGATATGGAAAAAACAATAACTTTATATGGAAAGGAAAGAGACCCCAGATAAGCAAAGCACTATTGAAGAAGAACAAAATAGGAGGTCTCACACTGCTGGATCTCAAAACCTAGTATACAGCCACAGTAGTCAAAACTACCTGGTATTGATACAATGACAGATACATAGACAAATGGAATAGGATTGAGAACCCAGAAATAGATCCATCAATATATGGTCAGTTGAACTTTGACAAAGG
>NW_006921818.1:1697446-1697975 GCF_000298275.1 Orycteropus afer afer | reverse complement strand
AACTGATGAATGGATAACTAAACTATGGTACATAAACACAATGGAATACTATGCAACCCTAAAGAATAACCTAGAATCAGCAAAACACATAATGCATAATGTGGATGAACTTGGAGGACATTATGCTGAGTGAAATAAGTCAATCATGGAAGAACAAATATTGGATTAGTTCATTATTGTAAAAGTCAAGGAAAAGTTTATCTATGGAAAGAAATTTTCTTTGTTGGCTACCAAGGGTGGGAGGGTAAGGTAGGGAACACTGTTAGATAGGTAGAGATAAGTATTGATTTGGGTGAAGAGAAGGGCAATGTACCAAATATGAGTGATCAACATGTTAGTATTGAGGAAGAAGAAGACATAGAGAGGTACATGGTAGGGGCAGACAACAAAGATGAACCCTTTTGCACATACAGTACTGTGTTGTCAGTGAAGGAAAACATGGGTATACAGATAGATGGGTGGATAGGCTGAACTATTAAGTATGTCTAAAAAGTGGACAGTGTACCCAAGAACATGTGTAGGGTTGGCA
>NW_006921818.1:1687035-1696281 GCF_000298275.1 Orycteropus afer afer | reverse complement strand
AAATAGGACAGTATTTGCACGGGGAGATAGCTGAGAGGATAGGAATGTATAACAAAGAATACACAGAGAAGTCACTTAAGGGAGGAAGTGTGAAGGGAGCTGTTACATTGTGGGGAATTGCAGTCAATATCATGAAAGAAAATGTGTATGAACTGCTGTATGGGGAATGAATTTGTTCCGTAAACTTGAACCCAAATCATAGTAAAAATGGTAAAAGTGTTTTAAAAAAAAAATCAACTCAGTGGCACCCAACAAGAACAAATAGAACTATAGGGGTTGCCATAACAGAGTTCCAACTGTTCACTTATTGCTGTGATTATTTGATTATAGAATACCTTGTAATCACTCTATCATTATCATTTAACGGCTAGAATTTCATTTTAAAAAGAAAAAAGAAAAAGAATAGTAGGCCTTTATGAACATCAAAGGAAAGCATCAACTATTTTTGCAAAGGTATTTTATGCAATATTTTCTGGCAGGATTTCTAGTTTAGTACATAAAATGAGCATATGTTTGCCTCCTTTTCCTCCAAAACTTACACTGAAAGGAAAATAAGAAGAATTGAAGATAATGCATTCATAAATGTGCTAAAAACAGGAAGGTAGGACTTCGGTGGATTATAGATTTGACAACTTTTTGGAAAGTGTAAAGTGGATTGAACCATTATAGATTAATGCGATGACTCAGCCCAGATACTGAAGGCTGCTTACCATGAATGAACTGTCAAAGCCATGGGGAGACTCCAAAGTCACAATCACAGGTTGAATGATTAAGAGTAGATAGCTGTCTTGATCCTCGGAAGGAAGGTTGAGCTATCTACTTCCGTAGTGATACTGCCTAGGCAACCCAAGGAGGGGTCACTATGAGTCATGGCCGACTCGACCACACATAACAACAAGAACAACATAGCAGAAATACCAGAAGTGAATGGCTTCAACGAACAGGAATTTATGCTCTAACAGTTTGTTGTTAGGTGCCATCCCGTCAGTTCCTACTCATAGCAACATTATGTACAACAGAAGAAAACATTTCCCTGTCCTGAGTCAACTTCACAATCCTTGCTATACCTGACCCCACTGTTGCAGTCACTGTGTCAGTCCGTCTTGTTGAAGGCTTTCCCCTCTTTCTTTGACCCTCCACTTTACAAGCATGACAACCTTCTCCAGAGAATTGTTCCTTCTGAAAACATGACCAAAACAGGTGAGATGAAGTCTGGCCATTCTCATTTCCAAGGAGCATTCCAGCTGCACTTCTTCCAGGAGAGATTTCTAGGTTCTTCTGGTGGTGCATGGTACTTTCAGTATTTTTTGCCAACACCACAATTCAAAAACATCATCTCTTTTTTGATCTTCCTTATTAATTGTCCAACTTTCAGATATACTTGAGGCAATTGGAAACACCATGACTTGGGTTAGGTGCACTTTAGTCTTCAAAGAGACATCTTTGCTCTGCAGCACTTTAAAGATATCTTTTGCAGCAGATTTTCCCAGTGCAATGCAGCATCTGATTTCTTGGCTGCTTCCTTCATTGGTGTTGATCTTGGAGTTTAGGAGGCTGGAAATCCTATATCAAAGTATTGGCTCTAGGGCCTAGGTGAAGGCCCATTGACCTTGGACTTTAGCTCTGCCTCTTATTCTAGTCCCACTGGAGCTAGAGGTATTTCAGCAGGTTGCTGAGACAGACAAACCCAAAGTCAGCTGCTAAAATGGCACAATCACAAGACCACCAGGAAATATGTCAGGCCACTGGTTCAAGGCCAGGAACAGGAGATGAATACTTAGCCAAATGAAAGAGCCAAAATGCGCCCAAAGCTAGATACCTTCCTCAAAGCTTCCCCATATATATTGGAAGCAGGCCACACCCTGAAGTCAACTAATTAGCGCCTCACAGCAGATTCCACTGTGTAGTTCATCATGTATTTGATCACACCACATCCAATATCATCCTGGGGAATAACTGCATCCAGCAGCTAAGCCACTCAAAGTCATGGTCATGGCCCAGCCAAGTTGACACCAAACCTTAAATACCACAGTATCAAAAAACAAAACAAAACAGAACAAAACAAAAACACCAAACTACAGCTGTCTAGTTGATTCCAACTCATAGTGACCCCTTCTTGGTTTTCTGAGGCTGTATCTAACGGAAGTAGATTGCCCAATCTTTCTTCTGAGGAGTGGCTGGTGGATTTGAACCACTAGCCTTCTGGTTAGCAGTCAAATGCCTAGGCACTATGCCACCAGAGCTCCTAACTACCACAGCAGTAATGAGAAATACAATTTAAAAATTGAAAGAATATCTATCTGAGAAGGTTGCTTACCAACTGTGGTGAGTATTATAGCAACAAAACTATAGAAAATAAACTGCCTAGAGAAACCCCAGTCTCCAAGTAAAGTTTTGCTGATTTTGTGTTTAGAATTAGATGGAGAAGTAAAGAGCCTGAGACTGTTTTCTATACAAATAACCTGCAGTGAAACCTGACCCTTGGTGGACTCAACTCAACTCAAAAAAAAAAAAAAAAAATTCCTACCAAAAAACAAATAAAAACAGATTTAACAGGATTCATGGTCAACTCTCCCACTCAGACAAAAGGCTTATTTAGGGTAGAAATTTAGACTTCATGCTTGCTAAGGAAAAATACCATATCTACTTATTTTTTCATTTACACATTTTAACTAGCAAGATGCATTTTTGGTATTCCATTGGTAACCTAGCAGAATGAACTCTTTTCTACCATATCTGATCTTGGTCATTACTGATGAAAAAGGTCAATGAACAACAGAAACATATATCCTATCTTGGATGATACTAAGATATATCTGTAAACCTGAAATATAATATAGGAACATGGAATGATAAGACATTGACATCCTCTTAACTGGAAAGAGGTGAAGCAAACAAAACAAAACAAGCTCTTTAGAAGGAAATCAGAATTTAAAGTACACTATTTGAAGGTTGGACAATCTACTTCCATAGTGATACTGCCTCGGAAACCCAAGCAGGAATCGCTATGAGTTGGGACTGACTTGACGGCAGGCAGTGAGTTTTTCTTTCTTTTTTTTTTTTTGGTTTATTTGAGCTATAAATACCTGTCAAACTCCAGATAGGGAAATATTAAGTGTTGCAAAAGTTGGGTGAGAAACGGAGTTTAATGTTTGTATAAGAATCATTCAGACCATAGGCCCTTACCTCTACCCCCCTTATCTCATGAAGGAAGACAGATTGTCTCTTACAACCCTGCAGATATTTACTTCTGGAGAGGACTGAACACATGGGGCTTGAAGGAAAACATGAACAAAGTTCCAGACTGAAAAAAGAAGGGTTTATTTCCACCTCCGGTGGTGGCACATTAGCTTGGTGTAGCGCAATTTTCATGCACAGAATGAATTCCAATAAATGAGTGGAAATAAATCTGATTAGAGGGACTGAAGAACTACCAAGGCATTAAGAGTTTAGGGCCCAAAATTCTAGAAAAAAGGATACACACACAAGTGAGTCTACTAGTTAATGCTACTCTTCCCCTTGGATATTTGCTATTACACATGTTGTGATTGAGAAACTGAGAAGGTGAATAACATTTTTAGCAGTCTCACAAGATTCAAATCTATGATACACCAAAAACATTTTTGGTAAACATTCTGGAATTTCAGCCT
The DNA here is from genome assembly GCF_000298275.1 of Orycteropus afer afer. Classification (NCBI taxonomy): domain Eukaryota; kingdom Metazoa; phylum Chordata; class Mammalia; order Tubulidentata; family Orycteropodidae; genus Orycteropus; species Orycteropus afer. The sequence continues at coordinate 1,692,631 of NW_006921818.1, read as the reverse complement.
GAAGGCTCTGAAGAGTAATAACCAAGGCGTAGAGAAAACCTGTATCGGAGGAGTCCCAATACTAACTAAAGCCCAGTATCAAATCAGCTCAGATTTTGAAAAGTTTGAGGAAATGTGCTCCTATATCAACTGCCTGGCAGAAGCAAAATTCAGTCTCTTCTGTAGCAAGGAAACCTCATGAAGAAATTCAAATTAGTCATTTGATTTATTTCAAATCAAAGAAATCATCAGTTATTAATGCACAATTATGTTTTTGCTAAGGACTTCCCAAATAACACTATTGAAACTTGCACTGCACTCTGACATTTTTTTGTCACTTATTTCTTTCTTTTGCTATTTAACCCTTTTCTCTACTACACTATGCATTTTAGTTTTTATCTTATTTTCTTTCCCTCCTACTACAATATAAGCTGCATGTGGGTAGGAATGTTTTGTTTTTCACTACATCCCAGTAGCTAGAATTCTTGGCTTAGAATTTGTACCTAATAAATATTGTAAAATAAAAAGCATAAACATTTATATTAATTCACACAATGTTCTCATGAGAACTGGTCTGAGGGAAGTATACCAACAGTCTAATGGTGAGAATATCTTTTTTGATGGGAGAATACTTTTTTTTTCCCTAGAATTTCTATTTTTTTATATTTCTTACCATTACCATGCACTTTTCATATATTTTCTATGAAAATAGTTTCTAAACATATTATTTCATTGTAATCAACCAAAAATAGAAAGGATTAAATTCTTATACTAACACATATTAAATTTTAAGCTCACAAATAAATTACCAAAAATTATAAATAATCTTTTAATATGATCATGTTGTATATAATCATATTATCTCCTGTGTTCTTTATTTTCACTTACCTGTGGGTTTGTCACTGTAGGGTGGATGATTAAGGTCATGGATCAGAGCCAGGGTCCTACCATTGCACAGAACCCACCAAGACAGAGATATAAAGAGCATCAAGGCTGAAACATGACTCTGATCTACAGACTATCTAGTGCATATTGTGCCTATTTATTTTAGAGTCAAATTTTCTTTATTCTTCTTCTTCTACAATGATTGCATATTTTTATATATTTAATTAAATTAAAAAAATACTACCTAAAATTATTCAGTAATGATTGATTATGTTAAGGACTTCTTACCAGTAGGAAATGAATAGTGTTTATTGCACTAAAAAATTTATTGATCTTACATAAAACAAGGGAGCTCTGGTAGCGTAGTGCCTAAGGCACTCGACTGTTAACCAGAAGGCTGGCAGTTCATATCCACCAGCCACTCCTCTGAAGGAAGGTTGGGCAATCTACTTCCATAGTGATACTGCCTCGGAAACTGAAGGAGGGGTTGCTCTGAGTAGGATCCAACTCGAGGGCAGCATAAAACAAAACATGGCATTGTCTTTTATACTTAAGTAAAATTTCTATGTAATTTTAAAAATATTAAATATAACTTTCATAATAATAATAATAATATTCATGGATATTATCACATGTGGTGAGTGTCAGTTGGAAAAATAAAGTCAAGCATTCTCAGTTCACTTTGTAAGATATCAGAATACGCTTATCCATCTCAGGTTTGTGGTTTTCCAACAAAGTTGCTGGAGCTTCCCTCATTGCTCACTCTACATTTAGGCCTGACAGTCAGAAAGCTCCTTAGTAGCACAAAATGTTTCCTTAAAAATACAAAAAGAAACTCTTAAACATACTTTAAAAAAATAAACAAACAATAATTGGAAAAAAGCAAAGAATCCATCAGGAATTTGAAGAATTTGAGCAAAGTCCCTAGCCTGAAGTTTAGGGAATAAAATACATTTTATAAAAAGAAATTATAAAAAGTAAAAGTACAAACTAGAAAAAACTTTTAAATTCATTTTAAACATATTGGGGCACCTGAAAATACAGCATTTATGAAAAAATAGAATGCTACTTAAAAAGGAATATTTATGTCAAAAGAACCAGTTATTGAAAAGAGTAAAAAAGATAAATGATATTAAATAAATAAATAATTGGGATTGGTTCATGAAAATTCCAGTAGGATCACTGTAGTAATTAAGGTTCTGTGTCAGCTTGGCTGGGTTTTGGTTTTGAGTGGCTTGGAAGCTTTAGTTAGTTATTCTCCATGGTGAGATTATAGTCAATTCCATAGCAGGATCTGCTGTGAGCAGTTAATTAGTTGAAGGGGAGTTTCCTTTGGGATGTGGCTTGCTTTCTGTATACATAGAGAAGACTTGGCAAAGCTTTTTGGGTACCTTTTGGGCAGTGTACCTTGAGATTATTTCAGTAGTTAAACCAGTGGCCTGCCGTGTTGCCTGCTGATCTAGGGATTGTACCATTTTACCTGCTGATCTTGAGTTCATCAGCCTCAGCATCTAGTAGCTGTGTGAGCTGGAAGAAGCTTTTACCTCCAGTGGGCTTGGAAAAAGGGACAATGCTGAAGCCCAACATACAGGGGCCTTCACCTCTTCCCTAGAGCCAGCACTCTGAAATTGGACATCTAGTCCTTTAAACTAAATTCCTGATTGTTAAAGCCATAAAGTTGTGGCATTTCTGTTATAGCAGAACTAGAGAACCAGAACCAACCACACATAGATGGAGAGAGATATATCTTGCAAAGAAAAAGTAAGAAAAACAAAACAAAACAAAAAATAGACAATCAAGACCAAGACGTCTTACATATGATCAATAAGTGTTCTAGTAAAAATGGGGGGGTGAGAAAAAAATTAATGGTAATTAGAGGAAGTTGTCAGAACTGAAGACCATAAGGTTTAAACCATAAAGGGCCATGGGGTGCTCATCACAATGAGTGAAAAAGACTCACCACAATAAACACACAGTTTTAATTGTTTAGAATATCAGGTTAAAGATAAACCTACAGAAAGAAGCAAAAAAAAAAAAAAAAGAGGAAATGAAAATGGCATTGGACTTATTAGCAACACTGAATCTAAAGGACAAGAAGGCCTTCCAAAATTTTGGGGAGAAATGATTTTCAACCTAGAATTTTATACTCAAATTACTCTTAAAGCAGAGAACAGAATGAACACTTCAATCTCATGAAAATTTCTTAACTATCCCCTCCCTTGCTTCTAGCTACTTGAGAATGGCTTCTGAAAGGGATACAGGGATACATTAACAAAGAGGGAGATATGTGACCCATGAGACTGGAATCAAGAAAGAGTTGAGGAAGATTGTTTCCAAGGTAGAGGGGATTCTTTGCCTGGCAGGTAATCACAGAGATAAGAGTAGACAGGCAAATTTAGCTCCTTGAGGATGACAATATTTGATTTAAAAAAAAAAAAATACCTTACTAGAATTGTTAGAAACAGAAAAATAATTGAAATAAAATGCACAAATAAAATAAGTGACAGCAATGGTCATGATACAAACGATCCTTCTCGAATACACCACCAGGCTTAGATAATGTTATAGGCTGTTTTTAAAACAAACTTTAATGGTATCTCATTACTTTGTAATACAAACTGCTTCAGAATGCAAAAAGAAGAAACTGTTTCTGACTCATTTTTGATGTAAATAATCCTGAAAAATGCATAATGATAATCTAAGAAAAGTTTACACAAAATACACATCTGAAAATTTTCTAAATTAATTATTTACAAATTTAATTTTCATAGTACTTGCATCAAAAATAGGTGGAATGAAATGAGTTTACTCAGAATCTACCAATGCAATTCATAATATTACCATAATAAAGAATAAAAACCTAATAAATCTTACAATATAATTTACCATATTAACAAGGTAATGGATGAAAATATAATTTGATGGAAGGGTAGAAGAATTCAGTAAGATTCAGAAGTCATTAGATAAAATATAATTTATTATGTTAACCTAGTTATGGACAAACACTCAAAGTGATGAAGTAAGATTCAAAACATAAATAGATAAAAAAATTTATCAAACAAGAAATAGAAGGACATTTACTTAATCTAATAAAAAGGTATATATACACATACCACACTTCACAAAAAATTTAACATGATCATAAGACATCGGGTGTGTACCTGTTTTTGATGAGATAAAAGACAGGAATAACTTAATAACTTTGTCACTGTTGTGCAACTGGAGATTCTATTATGTGGTAGAAAAATAAATGAAGAGAAGTGTAAGAATTGTATAAATGAAAAAAGTGTTACCTGTAAATTACATATTAAAATTCTTTATATAGAAAATAAGAGATAATACACAATATAATGTAAAATGTAAAAAGTGACTCAGAATTAGCTGAAAAAATCTCAACAAAGCCTAAAAGCAATTTTCAGATGGAAATTGTATGTTTAAGCAGTATTATAGTCACTTAAGATGGAATATAATATATATATGCTATAATCTTTTGGAGAAATTTTCAAAATGCTATTGGGGAGCATATAACAAAAAGTAAATAATAGTGAAACCATAGAAGAAAAAATAAATAATTGTGAGTCATATTCTCATGGATATAAAGTTTCAATATTTACAAAGATACCATTTTTCCACCAGTTAATCTAAAAATCCAATGCCATTTTGCCATTTAAATCAAAGCTCTAAAAGGAATTCTCTGGGAACATAGAAATCTAATTCTAAAAGTTATATGGAAAAGTTAAAGTCCAACATAAAGTAGGCAATAATTTAGGCACATGAGAACTGACACGAACTACCAGTTGGAGTTTTAATTGTTGCAACTACTTTGGAGAAAAAGTTTTGCCCTTTGCAAAATTTCAGTCCATTTTCAGATGAACAGAAATGTCACCTCAGAGTATAATGCACAGTAGGATTTTACACATGCATAAAGAGACTGTGATCTAATTTTGGAATTATTTGTAATCACAAATATTTGATTGATATACATGTTTAATAACAGGAGGATCAAACATATATTATATATTCATAGATTGTAAAATCATGGAGCAACTCAAGTAAATAACAAATATCAAATACCTTATGTTGGAATAAATAGGCAAGATCCAGAATGATATACAGAGCATGATAGATTTAGTATACATGTTAAGATACAAAAAACAATAATAAATATTTTTTACAGACATATACAAATGCAATATACTATGAAAACATTTACTGCAAAGACACATGGCACTTTTATAATAGTGGTTACTTCTATGGAGTAAAAGAATTGGAACTTAGGGAAAATGTGAAAAGGCCTTAAAATTATGCCATGTTTTACTTCAAAATATTTGTGAAGGATGTTTTAAAATACGAGAATTGAGTATATGGGTGCTTTTCATGTTATTCTTTTAACTGTTCTGAAATGTAAAAATTTTCATTATAAAATAATATGTATTATGTTATATTAAAATATAGCATTTTTCTAGTTTCAGTTTATAACTAAAAGAGAGTGTTTTGGTTACATCACAATCTTGTTTGTAAATTAGGCTGTAATCAAAAAGCAGCTAAAGATTACCAGATGGTAAAGAGTTGAACATCAGGCCCATAATCACAGTAGTCAAAGAATCAAAGACAGGGCTTCAAGATAATTTTATAGGTAGCACATTCCCCATAAGGTAGGAAAATAATTCCTAGATACCTCATCAACTTGTGCCCTTTTTATATTCTTCATTTCTGATTATTGCATCATTTA
>NW_006921818.1:1685688-1686265 GCF_000298275.1 Orycteropus afer afer | reverse complement strand
CAAACAAACAGAACAAACATTTTGAGGCCATTGAAATGAAAAATGAAGGTGAAGTATTGGCTAATACAGTTGTTGAAAATGGCATTACTACATGACAGAAATACACAGGGAAATTCAACTTCTGATATTCTCTGTAATGCACACATAGCAATTAATAAATAACAGAGATAATAATGAAAGTTGGTCCTTTTCATGATCCACTGACTCCATCCTGGAAAAATACTTTTAAAATACTTTATCTGACATTGGATTATTACTATTTTAAAAAATTGAGAAAGTACAAATGATATTTGTCAAAAATGTCTACAGATCATTACAAAATTTTAGGAAGGCTTCCTCATCCTCTATGGAGAGTAGCAGTAGTAAAAAGATCATGAGTTCTGAAGATAGAATTGCATGTGGTTCCATGGTTTATCAGCCACTACTGCTATGAGTCAGGGCTGACTCGACGGCACATAACAACAACAACAACAACAACTGATGGCGTAGTGCCTAAGGCACTTGACTGCTAACCCGAAGGCTGGTGGTTCAAACCCACCAGCTCCTCCTTGGAAGGAAGGTGGGGCAATCTACTTCC
>NW_006921818.1:1683925-1685038 GCF_000298275.1 Orycteropus afer afer | reverse complement strand
ACGGCAAACAACAACAACAGTGATAACACCTCGGAAACCCAAAGAAGGGTCATTATGAGTCTAATAGACTCGACAGCAGTGATTAGTGGTGCTTCAGAAAAGAAGCCTGGAGATCTTCTTCCAAAGGATCACAGCGTTGAAAACTCTGTGGCACACAGTTCTACTCCAAAACACCAGAGGTTGTCATGAATTAACTCAATGGCTATAGGTTACTCTGACCCTGAGTTCCAAGATTTTACACATAAATATTATAATCTGGAATTAGGAGGTAATATTTTAGTAAGTTCTGTGATAATTAAATTATCTTGTATTATTGCCCATCTCTCCTAATATACTACAGTGCATGGGAATATACTTCTTATTAGTTTTGTTCACTGAATCTCCATTACTTATAGTAAGGTAGGCACATAATGGAGGACTCAATATTTATTAAATAAAGACATTAATATGCATGTATGGGAGCTCTGGTGGCATATTACCTGATGCATTTGACTGCTAACCAGAAGGTTAGCAGTTCAAATCCACCAGCCACTCTTAGGAATGAAAATTGGACAATCTACTTCGATAGTGACACTGCCTCAGAAACCTATGAATTGGATTCGACTCGAAGGAAGTGAGTTTGGTTTAGTTGGTTTTGATTAATATGTATGTATATATATATGTACACATGAATGAATGAAAAGGACACTATCTGACATGAAAGTGGTCAGTAAGTATTCCATCTCCTTTTACTCTTTCTGCCTTCAGGATAGTTATGAGGACTAAATAAACCAAGCGGGTGGAGCGAATTAAGTCTGATTCCCCTTCAGTTTTTCTATATATTAATGTATGTGTACTTCTAAAGTGTTCTGCTGCCTAATATGTAACCACTTAACATAACAAGGAAAGATGTGTATTAGGTTTAATTTAAGTTGCATATATGACTATTCTTCAACTTATCTAAAGTAAAGCTGTTTTATGATGTCCTCTATCTTGTCTGTGCTTCATAGCATACCTGTTGTTGTTGTCGTTGTTGTTGTTATGTGCCGTTGAGTCGGCCCCGACTCATAGCGACCCCTCCTTGGATTTCCGAGGCAGTATCACTACGGAAGTAGGATTGCCCAACCTTCCTTC
>NW_006921818.1:1682260-1683185 GCF_000298275.1 Orycteropus afer afer | reverse complement strand
ATGTAGGGAAGGGTTGTCCAATGTCCAAAGTGAGAATATAAATTACTTCTTAAAGTGGTCCTGGAGATTCAATCTTTTAATACACTTAAAGTGCTTAGAAGAGTCTCTGGCCATAGTAAAAGAACAGTGATATATATTGCTATTATTGAGACCCCTCCTTGGGTTTCCCAGGCAGTATCTCTATGGAAGTAGATTACCCAGTCTTCCTTCCAAGGAGTGGCTGATGGGTTTGAACCCCCAGCCTTCTGATTAGCATTCAAATGGCTTAAGTACTACGCCACCAAAGCTCCCTTCATTATGTAAAGATTTGGATAAATAATGATAAATCAAAATTTGCCTATTTATGAAAAGCACACCTAAAACCAAAGGATGCAAAAAACTTGAAGATTTATGATTCACCAAACATATACTGAGAATATAAAGAAGGAAAAACACTATCAGTATTACACAAAAGAAAATAAGAGTTAAAAGGAACTTAGTGGAACAAGGAGAAATGTTTACTACTGACAAGAGATTTTTATTATTGATAAAAGATACATTCCACCGGAAAGATATAGAAGTTCAACAACTTTTAAAAACTTAGCAAACAATTAAAATGTACATATTTATAATCATAGTGGAAGACTCTAACATACATATATATATATATATATATATATATATATGTCAGAAATTCATTCAATTAGAAAAATGCAAGACACAAGATGAGTAATAAAATTTTAGGAGCGTGCTATATAAACCTGTAAGCATAGTTAAACATCAAACCTATGTGCATTTGGCTGTGACCAGAATTTTTGCTCTGAAACTTCAAGTAGTCCTGACGGACAAACACGATTCAAAATCTAGAAGTAATTTTTAGGTCCAATGGCTTAGAAAGACGTAATGAACTTCACCCTCTCTAAAGATCCAAGGACTTCATTTCTTA
>NW_006921818.1:1679507-1681550 GCF_000298275.1 Orycteropus afer afer | reverse complement strand
CCCTATGGGACAATTCTACTCTATCACATGGGATCCCTATGACTCACAATTGACTCAATGGCACCCAACAACAACAACAGTCCACATATATTATTGAAGATTCCTGGTATGGAATAACTGGAGCTTTGAGTGTGTTAGGTGCTGCTGTTATTTATAGCAGGCACACTAAAGCTATATCCATTCTTTGCCAAAGACCAACAGTGATTGACATCTGTAAAACAATACTCTATATTTCCAAACATTTGATTTGTTAAAGTATAATAATATACTAGTGCTAGAGGTGGAAACTGTTTCTTACATTGATTTAATGTTGGCCATTCTCTTAAAAATAATTTAAATGAAAATGGGTTATTATTTTGATAGAAAGATATTCAAACTTGTTTGATTCAGATAGTTATGAAGTACATCAAAGATATTAAACAAGTTAAAACTTCCACTCTGTAAAAACTATAAATTAGGAAACAACAAAGTTGAAAAATATTTAATATATTAAATACAGGAAGAGTTCACAGTACAGGCATTTCTTTATAAGCTAAACTGATACTAACCAAAAAGATGCCATTATTTTGACATATGTAATTCTGATCTTTAAGTACCAACAATCATTTTAAGGCCTAAATCAAAATCTACACCAACTGAAGTGTTTACTTCATCTGTCAGTAAGTTGATGTGTGTAGGTTCTAACCTCTGCATCTTTGGTTAGTAGTCAAACACTTAACCTCTTGATCCACCCAGGGACTCCTACAAGTACACATACTAACACAATAACGGCCAAAAAACAAAACTCACTTGGTATAGTATCTAACAAAAAGACAATAAAGACAGACTTTGATCTAATATTATAGTCAAAACAAATTTAATGACTTACATAGAATGGCAAAACACTGAAGACAAGGAGCAAAACACTGAAGAAGAAAAGGTCAGGACTGACACTACTTAACTTTAGACTTAGTTTAAAGCTGTGGTTATCAAAACTGTGGGTACTGACCAAAGAATAGAAAAATAGGTCAAAGAAATAGAATAAAGAGCCCAGAATTTGACAAACACAAATATAACTGGGCAAAAACCAATGACCAACAAATAGAGAAAGGGTAGTCTTTTCAAAAATGGTGCTGGAACAACTGGACATCCACATACAAAAACATAATCTGGACAGTACCCTTAAACTTTCATAAAAATTAGCCCAAAATGCATCATATATCTAAATATAAAGTGCAAAACTATCGATCATAGAAGATAACCTAGGAGAGAATCTAGGGAACCTCATGTTAGGCAATATGTTTTTAGATACAATAAACAACAGCACAATCCACAAAAAGACATATGATAAGTTGGAGTTTATTAAAATTTTTTAAAAATTGATCTGAAAAAGATGCTATTAAGGAAATGAAAATCCAAGCTACAGAGGGAGGAAAATATTTGCAAAACACATAGACGATAAAGGTCTTGTATCCAAAATATACAGATAATTCAAAAATAGAAAAAAAAAAGAAAATAATAACTTAATTAAAAAATGGACAAAATATCTGAAGGCATCTTATCTAAGAGGTTGTTAAGATGGCAAATATAAATTTCAAAAACATGTTCATCATCATGTATCACTCGAGAATTGCCGATTAAAACAATGAGATGTGACCACACACATTTTAGACTAGATTGAATCCAAAACACTGACAACACTAAATATTGATAAGGATGTAAAACAACAGTAGCTACCATTCACTGCTGGTGAAAAGGGAAAATGGTACAATCAAGTTGGAGAACAAGTAGGCAGTTTCTTAAAAAGCTAAATGTAATCTTATCATATAATCCAACTCCAAGATACCCAAATGAGTTGAAGACTGTGGTCAGTGTGAAAACCTGCACGTGGATGTTTATAGCCGTGTATTAAAAGTGGCTAAAAAAAGGAAGTAAGCAAGATGTCCTTTAATAGACTAGATACACAAGCAGTGGTGCATCCATACAGTGGAATGTTATTCAGTGACAAGAAGAAATAACCTATCAAGCCACAAAAAGATAAGGAGGAAACTTAGGTGCATAGTG
>NW_006921818.1:1676995-1678583 GCF_000298275.1 Orycteropus afer afer | reverse complement strand
TACGAGTATTGGAGGAAAACCATTAACAACCTGTAATATTCAGATGTTACAACTTAGTTTGCCAAAAATGAAGACACTTGAAGTACTTACTGATGAAATAAACAACTACAGCCTTGTCTTTGGAATGGATTGCAAGTGAATGGGAAGAAAAGAAAAATCTTTACAACTAAACTGATAAACACCATCATCATAAATAGAGAAGAAATGGAACTTGTCAAGGATTTCATTGACTTCAACGTCAATGATCAATGTCCATGAAAGTAGCAGTCAAGATATCAAAACATGTATTGCATTGAACAAATCTGCTGCAAAAGAGTTCTTTACAGTTTTAAAAAGCCATGATGTCATGTTGATGACTAAGATACATCTTAGTCATGAAAAACCATGATTTTTTCAGTCACCTCATATGCAAGTGAAAATTGGATGATGAAAAATATGGCAGATGAGTTTATTTATGTATTTGAACTGTAGTGAAGAATATTGAATATGCTGTGGATTCCAAAGAATAAATATTAGAAGAAATACAATAGGAATGCTTCTTAGAAGCTAGAATGGCTGGATTTTGACATGCTGTTTTGGACACTTCATCAGGAAATACCAATTGCTAGAAAAGTAGAGTAATAGAGTAGCTGTTAGGAGTCCTAGTGATTCAGTGGTTAAGCTCTAGTTTGCTTAGCTAAAGATGCTCTGCATAAGAAAGATGTGGCAGTCTGCCTCCTTAAAGATTTATAGCCTGGAAACCCTATGAGACAGTTTTTCTCTGTCCTATAGGGTCACTATGAGGTGGCATTGACTCAACAGCAATGGGTTTGCTTTAGGACTTACAGTGGCTATTTAGTAAATTAGAGGACCAACCCAGATGAAGCAAATCCTCAGTGAGTTGGATTGGCATGGTGGCTGCAACACTGGACTCAAACATACCCAGGGATCATGGAGACAGCACAGGATCACAGAATGTTTGACTGTTACCAATAAGGTTGGAAGGAGTCAGAGCTTACTCTGTGGTAACTAAAAAATGACAACAATTTATTTATTGCCTGTGCACTTCACTCTCTGTTGTAGTCCCCATGCCCAGAGTAAAGTCAGCACAGACTGAATTGTCAGGGTGAGAGGGGAAGGAGTGTGGATTGGATCAATAGTCTTTATATTTTCAAATACAAATATTGTTTCAGGGCTTCTGCTGATGCAATAACTAGTGCCTCAATGTAAAATAATTAGTACGAATTACTGATTAAAAACCCGTATCTGTGAGAAATAGAAGTCTATTAAGAAAATAGAAATATATAAATATTGTTGAGATAGAAAGGAGATAGAAGCTTAGAGCTGTAATATTCAATATGATAACTAGCCACATGTGGCTATTTTAATTTAAATTTAAGTTAACAAAAATTAAATTAAAAATGCAATTCCTTAGTCACCTTAGCCACATTTCAAATACTCAGTAGTCACATGATGCTTTGCTATTCTTGTTGATTGCTGTTCAGTTGATTCCTTTTGGCTGCCCTGTTGGACAGCATAGAATAAAGAAAACAAATAATACCCATTATCATAGTGTGTTTCATTACACAACTCTGGTTTGGAGCATGAA
>NW_006921818.1:1673256-1674990 GCF_000298275.1 Orycteropus afer afer | reverse complement strand
ACTTTGATTAAATGCTTGGCTTCTAACTGAAAGATCAGCTGTTCAAACCCACCAGTTGCTCTGTAGGAGAAAGACATGGCAGTTTGTCTTAATAAAAATTGTGGCTTTGGAAGAAGTTTTACTCTGTCCTACAGGGTTGTTATGTATCAGAATCACCTCTATAGCAAAAAAAAAAAGTCTTTTTATTTACTAATTTTTTTAACAGCACCTAGGAATTTATAGCATCACTTGTCTGTCAGTTTGTCATACAATGGTGGTGTGTGTGTTGTTGTGAAGCTGAAAGCTATTCCACAGGTATTTCATATACCAACAGGGTCAAACATGGTGAATGGCTTTCAGACTAAGACAGCCTAGGAAGAAGGAACTGACATTCTACTTATAAAAAATAAGCCAATGAAAAACTTATGAATAGCAGTTGGATATTGTCTGATACAGTGACAGAGAATGAGCCCCTCATGTCGGAAGCACTCAAAATATGGCTGATGAAGAGATGCCTCCTCAAAATAGAACAGACCTTAATGACATGAATGGAGTGAAGATTTCACAAATTTCATTTGCAGATTTGGCATGACTCTATATGAGAAGAAACAGCTGCAAATGTTCATTAATAATCAGAATATAGAATGTACTAAGTATGAATCTAGGAAAATTAGAAGTCATCAAAAATGAAACAGAACACATAAAGATTGATATCCTAGGTGTTACAGAGCTGAAGTATACTGGCAATGATCGTTTTGAATTGGATAGCCATATGCTCTACTACTCTGGGAATGACCAATTGAAGAGGAATGAGGTTATATTCACCATCAAAAGGAAAATTTTAAGATCTATACTGAAGTAAAATACTGTCAGTGATAAGATAATATCCATATACCTACAAGGAAGAGTAGTTAATACAACAGTTATTCACATTTACATACCAACACCTAATGCCAAGGATGAAGGCATTGAAGATTTTTTTTTTACCAACTTATGCAATCTGGAATTGATCAGACATACAAAAAAGATGCATTGATAATTACTGGTGATTGTAATGCAAATATTGGAAACAAAAAAGAATGGGTAGTTGGTAAAAATGGCTTGAGTGATAGAAATGACACTGTATATCACATGATAAAAATTTGCAAGATCAACAACTTAATCATTGCAAATACTTTTTCAACAACATAAACAGCTACAGCATATGTGGATATAACCAGATGAAGTATACAAGAACCAAATCAACTACATTTGTAGAAAGAGCCTATGGAGAAGCTCAATGACATCAGTCAGAACAAGACCAGGGCCTGACTGCAGAACAGACCATCAACTGCTCTTCTGTAAATTCAAAGTGAAGCTTTAGTGAGCTAAAACAAGCCCATGAGAGCTGAAGTACAACCCTGAGTACATCCCACCTGAATTTAGACACCATCTCAAGAATAATATGACACATTGAACATTAATGCCTGAAAACCAGACCAGTTATGGGATGATACCAAGGACAGCATACATGAAGAAAGGAAAAATCATTACAAAGACAGGAAAGGAAAAAAAGTTCAAAACGGATGTCAGAAGAGACTCTGAAACTTGCCATTGAACATAGAGTATCTAAGCAAAATGGGAGAAACAATGAAGTAAAAGAGCTGAACATAAAATTTCAAATGGCTTCTTGAGAAGACAAGGTAAAGTAAATCATGAAATGTGCAAACACCTGGAACTAGCAAAACAAAGGGAAAAAATGCACTCACCATTTCT
>NW_006921818.1:1671633-1672666 GCF_000298275.1 Orycteropus afer afer | reverse complement strand
CATATGCTGAGCAAATAATCCAAGAAGCAGTACTATATGAACAAGAATGTGTCATCAGGATTGGATGAAGGCTCATTAACAATCTGCAATATGAAGGTGATACAACCTTGTTTGTTTAAAATGAAGAGGACTTGAAGCACTTACTGCTGAAGATCAAATACTACAGCCTTCAGTATGGATTACACCTCAATATAAAGAAAAGAAAAATCATCACAACTGGACAAATAAACAACGTCATGATAAACAGAGAAAATATTGAAACTGTCAGGGATTTCGTTTTACTTGTATCTACAATCAACAGCCATGGAAACCAAACCAAAAAAACCAAACCCACTGCCACTGAGTTGATTCAAACTCATGATTCAACCCCATTGGGTTTCCAAGGCAGTAAATCTTTATTGAAGCAGATTGCCCAATTTTCCTTTTGAGGAGTGGCTGGTGGATTTGAACCACCAGTCTTCTGGTTAACAGTCAGATGCCTTAGGCAGTGTGCTACCAGAGGTCCAGCCATGGGAAGAGCAGTCGGGAAATTAAAAAAAAAAAAAATGCAGAAGTAAAATATGTTACAAAAGACCACTCTAAAGTGTTAAAAATTAAAGATGTCACTTTGAAGACTAAGATGCACCTGACCTAAGCCATATATTTTCAATCACCTCATATATATGGGAAAGCTGGACAATGTATAAGGAAAACTGAAGAACAACTGATGCACTTGAATTATGGTTTCATGAAGAATACTGAATCTACCATGACTGCCAGATGAGGAACAAATATTTCTTGGAAGAAGTACAGCCAGAATGCTCTTTGGAACTGAGGATGATGAGACTTATTCTTAGGTACTTTGGACATCTTATTAGGAGAGACCAGTCTCTGGGGAAGGACATCATGCATGCTAAAATAGAATTTCATAAAAACTAGGAAGACCCTCAATCAGATGGACTGACAGAGTGGCTGCATCAATGGGCCAGATATGGCAACATCCTTGAGAATCCTGCTTGACTGGACACTGTTTCATTCTGTTCATAGGGTTGCT
>NW_006921818.1:1669107-1671113 GCF_000298275.1 Orycteropus afer afer | reverse complement strand
CCGACTCGATGGCACATAACAACAACAACAACAAATTCCTTTAAATAGACTCTGGAGGACACAAATCATTAAGAACTAAGCTCCTAACCACAAAGTTGGTGGTTTGAATCCACTGACATGTGCCTTGGAAAACAGTTCAGGAACTCACAACCTTTAAAAGCCTATATATTACAGTTATACTCTGCATAAATGGGCTCTCTTTGAATAGGAATCAACTGGACAGCAACTGGTTATTCCTTTACAATAGGATCATCTTGCCGCTTATTTAAACATGCCAAGTAAAAGGGATCTTCTCTGATATGGAATGATTACCATCCATCTTTAAATCTATTTGTCTCTCTTTTTTCTCACACCCAGCTGTGTAACTGAACTATAGACATGGCATAATTCTCATCAAATTATATTAATTTATTCAGGAAAAATAATGATACATAACAATAATTTTGAGATACTGTACCATAAGCCTGAATTTTGCTTCAGTTTTACATTTTCCTCTCCTAAGGTAAGATACATTTTTATGAAAGAACAATATGTCAGTTTTAAAGGGAGTAGAATACAGAATATCACACCTTCTGAAAAGAACCATGAACATTCTTGAGTTTATCTCCAAAGTAATTATATTGGAGACAGCTAGGAAGTTGGCTGTGCTGTCCAGAACAAATGATTTCTTGTGTTTTCAATAAATGCCTAATTTCTCAAAGACATAGGAAAAAAAAGAGTTGTGTGTGAAAGTTAATGATGGTACAAAAAAATAATAAAATTTACCTGGCTCTATAAAAACCAAAAAACTAAACCCACTGCCATCGAGTTGAATCTGACTCATAGTGACCCCTCCTTGGGTTTCCGAGGCGATATCAGTAAGGGAGCAGATTGTTCAATCTTCCTTCCGAGGTGTGGCTGGTAGGTTTGAACCACCAGCCTTCTAGTTAGCAGTCAAATGCCTTAGGCACTATGCCAACAGAGCTCCTGGCTCTATAAAAGAAGAGAAAATGAGTCTGATAAACAGTGATAGTCATTTCCCGTTCATTTTGATTTCTTCTTCTTGTTTCCTGGCTGAGTTAATAATAAAAAAACAATGAAGAATGGATTTGTTTTGAATTAGAGATTGTGGAGCCCAGATATTTTTGGTTAGGAAGAAGATATGAATTCTTACTCAGAGTAAGCCATATAGAATCTTATTTGTTTTCTTCATTCTCTCCTTAATTTAGACTTTTTGTCAGGTATTTTGAACCTTCTTAATGACTATAAGATTATTATTATATATATATATATTTTTCAAGACCATGAATACACTGAACGGGTAAAAGAATAAGTAAGATTTCTAGTTACCCTCACATCCTTTTACTATTTCATTTCTTGAGAATTCTGATATCATACATTTAAATTATTTAATGCAAATGGTTGTTTCTCTAAGCTCCTGTTATGATTTTATTTTTTCCCAAAAATATGTTTTGGAATTCTAACCCCTATACCTGTAGCTATAATCCTGATTGGGAATCCAGTTGTTGTTTTTTTTTTTTTTTTGGTAATGTTAATTAGATCATGTCAGTGTAGGGTATATCCTAAACCTAATTACTTGTGAGTTGTAAAAACAAGAGATTAGGCACAGGAGCAACACAAAATAGGGAGAGAAGGGGCAGAGAAAAAGACAGCAATCTTCCCCTAGTGCTGACAGAGAGAAACCTTAGCCTACAGCCAGTGCCCCGAATTCAAGCTTCTAGCCTCTAAATTGTGAGAAAATAAATTTCTATTTTTTAAAATCACCCACTTGTGGTATTTCTGTCACAGCAGCACTGGGAAACAAAGAGCCCCTAACTCAGGGGTTCAGGGATACAGTCTTTTTTTTTTTTTTTTTCCTGTAAACCATTAGGCAGTAAACACTTTTGCTTTGTTTATAATCTGGTCCTTGTTTCAAATTTTCAGCTCTCTCGTTGTGAGAAAACAGATATAAACAATCCATAAACCAATGGGAGTAGTTGTGTTTCAATCAAATTTTCTTTAAAAAA
>NW_006921818.1:1666112-1668722 GCF_000298275.1 Orycteropus afer afer | reverse complement strand
GCAGAAGGAAAGTAGATTTGCTCTTGGCACTTGAGGAAAATTTTGCTGTCACTAGGTAACCCTTATGTGAAACAGGGACTAATAGATAAGTAGAACTAGAAGGGAAGACACTAATGCAAAGGGAATCTGTTTGGATCAGGAAGAAAGGAAATAGATATCTCAATATTTTCTTTCATTTATGAAGCTCCCTAGCAAATAGGAGGAAATGTTTTACATTAAAAAAAGTTCTGACTCACTCTGTTCATGGATAAGTCTGGAATAAGTCCAACTCTGCAATGTGTCCCATTGACATTTCTCCCACTTTAGACTCTCTACCATTGGCATATCATGCCCTACTGATAAGATTGCTTCATGCAAAGGTATGACATTTATCCTGCTCTTCTCTTTTTCTTCCAGCACTCACTAGAAAATCATACTTGTGTTCTGATATAAGGCCTTCTGACTATTAAGATGTACTAAGCTGAAAAAGAAAAAAACTGGAAAGTGGTTGGATGAGATATAGTTAGAAATTAGTTCATGGATTCTGGCATGAAACACAAGTTTTGATTGACTTATTTTCTTCTTTGAGAGGTTATTCTTCAATATGGTAGACATTTTACAAAATTCCCATTGACTTGCTGAGCATTCCATTACCTGAATTGAATCTTCATGTTGGATAGCTTCTTCTCTAACCTGATGAATATTGTTTTTGCAATGCATGAAAATTTGGTTTCTTTCTTTCTTTTTCTTTGTGTTTTAGATACATATGAGTTTAAGCAGTGTGTTTATAGCACCCAGACTGAATTTTTTATATTTGTTTTTTCAATTGCAGTACCTCCTCGGAAACCCAAGGAGGGGTCGTTGTGAGTTGGATCCAACTTGACAGCAGTGAGTTTGGTTTGGGTTTGGTTATACAAAAAGAAGCCAAGATACAAGAAGAACAAACATTTACTCTCTGAGAGTCCCAAAAAAGAGTGTTTGTTGCTGTTGTTGTTGTTAGGTGCCGTGGAGTTGGCTCTGACTTACAATGGCTCTATGAACAACAGAATGAAACACTGCCTGATCCTGGGCGATGCCACGTTCCTTGTTATGCTTGAGCCCATCATTGCAGCCATGTACAATACATCTTGTTGATTCTCTTTTTCACTGACCCTTACTTTACCAAGCATGATATCCTTCTCCAGGCACTGGTCCAAAGCATTGGTCCTTTTGGACATGACCAACATGGGTGAGACAATGTCTGGCCTTTCTTGCTTTAAGTAGCCTTCCAGTTGCACTTCTTCAAGGACAGATTTTTTTCATCCTTCTGGCAATTCATGTTATTTTCAGTATTTCTCACCAGTGTCACAACCCAACTGTCTTCAGTCTTCCTTATTTATTTTCCAGTTTTCACATGCATATGAGGCTATTGAAAATGCCATGACTTGCATTAGGTGCACCTTCATCTTCAAAGTTAATTATATACTCCTTAACACTTTAAAGAATTCTTTTGCAGCAGATTTTCCCAGTGCAATATAGCTTCTAAGTTCTTGACTTACGATTCCATGGGTGTTGATTGTGGAGGCAAATGGCATCCTGGATAACTTCAACCTTTTCTATTTGTAGTGATGTTACTTATTGGTCCAGTTGTGAAGGGTTTTGTTTTCTTTATGTTGAGTTGTAATCCATAATAAAGACTATAATCTTTGATTTTCAGCAGTAAATGTTTCAAGTCATCTTCACTTTCAGCAAGCAAGGTTGTGTCATCTGCATATCACAGGTTATTAGAGTCTTCCTCCTATACTGATGCTGTGTTCTTCATATAATCCAGTTTATTGGACTATTTGCTCAGCATACAGTTTGAATAAGTATGGTGAAAGGATACAATCCTCATGCACATCCCTCTGAATTTTAAATCATGAATTATTTCCTTCTCCTGTTCTAATGACAGCCTTTCTGACTTTAGCCCATGCCATATTCCTTGTTCTCTGTTTGATCAGCAATCTCTTGTTTTATGTACAGTTTCCTCGTGAGCACAATAAGTGTTCTGGGATTCTCATTCTTTACAATGTTATCCATAACTTGTTAAGATCCACACAGTCAAATGGCTTTGCATTTCAATAAAATACAGGTAAACTTCTTTCTGGTATTCCTTGTTTTAGGCCAAGATCTGTCTGACGTCAGCAATGATCTCTTTCATTCCACATCCTCTTCTGAATCCAGCTTGAATTTCTGGAAGTTCCCTGCCAATGTACTGCTATAATCTTTGAATTATCTTTAGCAGAATTTTACTTGCATGTAATGTTAATGATATCGTTCAATAATTTCCACATTCTTTTTGATCACCTTTCTTTGGAATGGACACAAATATTGGTCCATTCCAGTCACTTGTCCAGGTAGATATCTTCCAAATTTCTTGACACAAATTAATAAGCTCCTCCAGTGCTGTATCCATTTGTTGAAACATCTCAATGGGTACGATGTCAATTCCTGGGCCTGTTTTTTTTTTTTTTTTTTTCCCCCAGTTCCTTCACTGCAGCTTATTGTCTTCCTTCAATATTTTCAGGTTTTGATAATATGCTACTTCCTGAAATGGTTGAACATCAACCAGGTCTTTTCGGTATGGTCACTGTGTATTCCTTCCATTTTCTT
>NW_006921818.1:1663450-1664953 GCF_000298275.1 Orycteropus afer afer | reverse complement strand
TTTTTTTTTTTTCTCTAAATGATTTTGAGTTTTGTTCCACATTTTTCTCCCTCTCTATCAAGGATCTCCTACATATATCCCCTTCCAATTGGATGACAGTGTAGCTGGGCACCATCTAGTTCTGATCTCATAGTTGTATAGGCTGCAGATCAGATGGTGTACCAGTTGCTAAGACTAATTGTTTCCATGAATTTTGGTTTTCTTCATTCTTCTTTGCTCTGGATGAGGAGTAAGGGCATATTTTAAAACTATTGACATATCTTCATTTCCAGTATTTGCATTCCAATTACTAGTAATCATCAATACTTGATTACATGTTTGGTTAATTTCAGAGTAAAGAAGTTGGTAAAAATTTTCAATTTATTCATCTTTGGCTTTATGTTTGGTGTGTAAATTTGAATAATAGTATTAACTGGTCTTCCTTTAGGTGTATGGCTATTACCCTATCACTAACAGCATTAGAGTTTAAGATAGATCTTGAAATGTTCTTTTTGACAATGAATATGACATCATTTCATTGACCCTAACACTGAATAGAAATTGAAACAGTAAATGCTTCTCTGATTAGCATAAATCCTGCCTCTACTCCTAACAGTCCAGCTGGTCTAAGGAATTCTGGACTCTGGATTGGCCAGCTAATTGCCTACTTTTATTTGTTAAAGTTTTTTTGAGAAAATTTTACATCTCTCCAAGCAACATGTGAAATCACCACTCATCTGTTAGTATGTCATACTGTGGTGGCCTGTGTGTTGCTGTGAAGCTGGAGGCTATGCCACTGGTATTTCAAATACCAGCAGGATTACTCATTGTAGACAGGTTTTAGTGGAGCTTCCAGACTAAGACAGACTGAGAAGAAGGAGGGGGCCATCCATTTCTCAAAGAATTGCCCAGTGAAAACCTTAGGAATAGCAGTGAAATATTGTCTGATATATTACTGGAAAATTTTATGAATAGCCCTGAAATGTTGTCTGATATAGTGCCAGAAGTTGAATATCTCTGGTTGGAAGGCAAAATATGACTGAGGAGGAGCTCACACGTCAAAGTAGAGTCAGTGTTAATGATGTGGATGGAGTAAAGCTTTCAGGACCTTCATTTGCTGATGAAGAATGACTCAAATTTGGAAGAAACAGCTGCAAACCCCTATTAATAATCAGAACATGGAATATACAAAGTATGAATCTAGGAAAATTGGAAGTTGTCAAAAATGAAATGGAACACATAAAGATCAATGTCCCAGGCATTAGTGAGCTGAAATGCACTACTACTGGCCATTCAGAATCAGGAAATCACACGGCCTTACTATACCAGTAATGACAAATTGAAGAGGAATTGTGTGGTATTCATCATCACAAAGAATGTTTCAAAATCTATTCTAAGTACAGTGTTGTCAGTGATAATATCCATATGCCTACAAAGAAGATGGATTAATACTACTATTATTCAAATTTATGCACCAACCATTAAAGCCAAAGATGAAGAAATTGAGATTTTTTTTTTTTTTTT
>NW_006921818.1:1660684-1662283 GCF_000298275.1 Orycteropus afer afer | reverse complement strand
TAGTTTGGCAACATCCATAGTTTTGTTCCCAGGTAACTCCACTTTTTGTTATTCAAGTGGGCCTTGGCCTGGAACAAATTAATTTGAAAATATGCTAAGACCTTGACAAGCACTTTTTTTTTTTTTTGAGGGCAGGTCTGGATTCTATGCCTGTACTTCTGAGTTTTCACTTTGATACATCTGCTTTTACTTGATCCAAACATGAAAATCCCCCCAATAACATTACATCCTTCCTTTTCAGAACACACCTGCCAGATATTTATATCTGTCATTCCAGTAACATTAGCATTAAAATTGCTCTCTTGGAAAGTGGGATTTTGTGACAGTGCTTCTGAAAGATTAATTCCAGAAACTGGAACCTTAACAAACAATCTTAATTCTTATTTGCATCCCAGAATGCTTAGGTCAAACATTGGAAACAACCTACATGTCCAGAAAAATATAAATGGATCAACAAAATGTAGTATGTACATACAATGGAGTATTACTCAGTCATAAACAGAAATGAAGCCCTGATACATGATAGATGAACCTTGAAAACATTATACTGAGTAAAGTAAATCAATCACCAAAGGACAAATAGTGTGTCTGTTGTGAACAATCTCATTTATATGAAAAGCCTAAAATAGGCAGGTTTATAGAGATTAAAGTTCATTATTTATTACCAGGGGTGGGTAGGATGGGAGAAGGGGATTAATTGTTTAGGGGACACTGAACTTCTGTTAAGGGTGATGGGAGAATTTGGAAAAGGATAAAGTCAATGGTTGAACAACATGATAAACATAAACAATATTACTGAATTTTACATATGAAGAATCTTGCAAAAGCAAATATTTTATTGCATACATATTTACTGCAATTGAACAAAACAAAATAACAAAATAAAAACACTTAAGCCCCAGAGGTTAAAACTCATCTGCAATCCTTTTTCCTAGCCCTTTTGTGCACTGTAATACACTTCTGTGTTTTACTTTCCTACTCTGGTTAAAGGGAATAGAAAGTTGTTTAAAATATCACTCATATATAATTGTCAGAAAGTATAATCATGGATTTATATTAGATTATAACTAGCACATTCAAGGATTATATTGTACATATTTAGCATCAAATAAAACAAAATATAAAGGCTGCCATTGCATTGAATTTCAGACCAATTCAGTGGTGGAAAAAAAAAAAATCAGCTGAAACATTTGTTAAGTGTGAATATAGAAAAAAGTTTTTCCACTTTTATTATTTTAAGCGGAGGCAATGGTGAGTTTACCCCAAAAAAATAGTAGAGACAAATTGATTTTAAAATGAATTATGAAAACCAAAGTACAACAAAGTGGATAAGATTTCTTGAGTATGAAAACAGGTGACATTTTAGAGTTGACTTCATAAAAGCAATCAATGAATCCATATATCACAGTGCTTCCTGAATGTCAGTCTCTACATTAACATCTGATTTGATATTTGAACTGACTGGAGCAAATAGTCTGTGATGATCATGTCAAGGAGGAAGGAACTTGGCTTGGCTGTTACTGTTTTTTGAGTGTATATTGTTTCGACTTATTCCCAGGAAATCATGTTTTGGTAATACATACAAAAGACCAGGTTTTA
>NW_006921818.1:1647251-1660400 GCF_000298275.1 Orycteropus afer afer | reverse complement strand
AATTTCCACAATATCTACGCATAATATCAAGTAAAATGTCCTATTTATTAAATGGTAATTCCTTTCTGTGACAGTATTTCTGTGGAAAAAGTTTATGTAAAATAGTTGCATTAAAAAATGCCATATTACAAAACAAGTGAGTAACCAAATGTACAGATGTTTCTTAACTCTTTCATAGCTTCTGAGAAACAAGATTCTATCTATAATCATTGGCTTGATACTTCCAATGATATAGGAAACTTTACCCATGCTAGGTCAAAGACAGACATCTCTAAAAAATCACCACATGTTCCTCATTAAGTCTGGCCATGGGCTCTAAGTTCTCAACATAACAATCCATAGAGCTTCTTTAAAATGCTGAGTATTGGTTTATGACTTGAAACCTAAATCTTACCCCTGCATATCGGGGTTGTTAATTAGTATTTTATAGAGAGAACTGTACTATTATTCGAGAAGAATTGAAGACATTCTCTAGAATGCTACACACAGATTTATAAAACAATCAATTTGAACTTGCATGTGTATGCATACAAGTTTTTCACAGAAGACTATTATAGATGCCTATAAATATGTGTATTAATATTATAAATAAAAATACACATCCTTTTAATTTCAGAACTTATAGAAAGAATGGATGGAATAGTTTTGTCCTGTCTTACTTGAAGCTTCTCTTCTTGTTACTTTGGTCAGCTTGACACATTGAGCCTTTCCTTTTTCCCACACCAGTTAATGTCCTGCTCTGGTGCATGAAAAGTCATATCTTACTCATTGCTTTCCATGTATCAGCACTGAGAGTCTAACTGTAATTTATTATAAGCATTTGTCTACAATTTCTCAAAAGTTTTCAATTTTAATATGTAAAGAGTTTCCTTTACTATTGTATTATGGATCACATTATAACAATTTGTCCCCAAACCTAGCAACTTAAAACAACACACATTTATTACCTAGCACATTTTCTGAGAATTAGTTACCTGCCATTGTGTTAGTTGGGTAGTTTTGGCTCAGGATCTCTCAGAAGGTCAGGTGATGGGTCTCTCCACAGGGAAACTTGCTCCCCACAGAATGAGTGATTTGTATATCAGCAGTTACCACCAGTTGATTCTAATGCATGCTAAATTTGAGTACCACCGATCTAAGGGGCTCTTTTTAAAAGTGCATTTATCAGAAATTCTGACAATTTTTTTTTTTAATGGGGAAATCACTTTTCCTTGGAGAAGAGGTCTGTGTCAGAGTGTTTCAGGAAATGTTTACATCCTTTAGATGCAGAGGGTCAGGAATAAAGGAGCCCCCTCCCCCATTCTACTTATTGGATATTGAACAATTCTCTGAGAGTGACAATTCAGGTAGTGTACACCTACTCCCACAAATGTATAGCACTATCTGTTCCAAAATATCTCCTCTATGCAACAATGAACAGAGTTTTTTTTCCCCATCTGATTCACTCTGAATGATTATAAAAATAATCCTCTTTCATCCTTTCCCAAATCCAAAAACCCTTAGTTTTCACTTCACTTCCATTGTTTCATTATATACAATTTACTTCTGGGGAGCAGTTGGAGCTTAAAAACCATTAAAACTTTCTGCTTAATGCCTTCCTTAACCTTTGCACTAGAACAGTTCTAACCTCACTGTACGTAGGCTACATTTAAAGTGGTTCCACAAACAGCATGGGGCTGACTTCCTCAGCTATTAGCAATAAAGGCAGGGATGGGGTGTTTTAGGATGCAATTTTGCTCTCCTACAAATGGAGCCAAATTCCCAAAAAAATTTTTTCTATTTCTAACTTCCATATCTCTATGATTAAGTTTTTCAGCTCTGCTACTTCAGAAAAAAAAGGTTTTTTAGTTTAAACTATTCTCACACTACAGTGTTCCTCTTAATGATAAATGGGCATGCTTCAAGCTGGTAGGTTAAAAGGTGAGAAAAGGCTAAACTAAAACCATCCTCACAGTACAGTGTTTCACTTCATGATAAATGGCACGGTTTCAACTTGGGAGGATGAAAGATTTTGCATTTACTCTGAAGCAAAGCAATTGCCAAGTGCACGTTTCTACTGATTACAGATGTGTCTAAGTAAATGGGGTAAATGGCAGAGTACAAGCCACTACTGAACTGAGAATGTGTCATTATTATTTTCCTGTCCTCTGGAAACCTCATTTTGTGCTGCTTAGGGAATCAGTCAAATTGTCATCTATAGAAGAAAATTCAAAGATAAAAATAAAAATTAAAATGTTTGATAAACTCTTGTGTGTTTTTTTTCTCCTCAGATAAAATTTAAGAAAAAACAGGACAATCGTCAACCAAACTCAACAACTGCTAATCCTCCAAAAGCTTATACTTTCAAGAATTTTTAAGCTGAAATACCCTTCAAAAACAATCTCAGAAAGACAAGTATTGTCTGAGCCCATTACTGTAAAAAGACAAAGAAGGGTTTGCTTGGGAAAGGGAACTCATTTAGTAGGTTACTGGGATGGGGAGGGAAGGGAAGGAATTAATTTTGGGCTAGTTGGGGCCCACACACTGATGTGGGTAGGGGGAGGAATATATAGGAAGGATCTGTGACCACCATGATAACATTAGGAAATGGGAGGATACTGAATTATGTACATAAGAGATAGACGACAGATGCTCATACCAACAAATATGTCCTCAATACTGCATTGCTATTAACACCAAAGACCAGGCTACAGATTAACACATAAACACCTGAGAGGATAAGATGGGGACCAGTGAACAAGAGTATACTCTAGACCAAGGATAGATTCAGCTAAGGCTAATCTTCATAAACACCAGTGATACAAAATACCTGCATTCCTTATAGAAACAATAAAAGACAGACACAGAGTAATCCCTCACAGACAACCAGACACTATGGGAGAGAGATCCAATAGATCTACCATCTCAGGACCATAGTGCTGGGGGACACCAGACTCAATTGGCACAACAAAATATATAAAATCCTTGCTCTGCATACTACATTGGTGGGTAGTGACTGGGGTCTTAAAAGCTTTCAAGCAACCATCTAGGATGCAGCTAACAGTCTCCTAGCATCAGAAGTGAAGGAGAACGAAAAAAAAAAAAAAAAAAAGCATTTGGAAGCAATCAGCCATAGGACATGATGGCC
The DNA here is from genome assembly GCF_000298275.1 of Orycteropus afer afer. Classification (NCBI taxonomy): domain Eukaryota; kingdom Metazoa; phylum Chordata; class Mammalia; order Tubulidentata; family Orycteropodidae; genus Orycteropus; species Orycteropus afer. The sequence continues at coordinate 1,657,273 of NW_006921818.1, read as the reverse complement.
CTTGAGACCAGAAGAACTGGATGGTGCCCGGCTACCAATGCCAACCACTCAGGAAGGAATCAAATCTGGAGACCCTGGATAGTGTGGGAGAGAAAACGTGGAACAAAATCCAAAAACTCAATAATGACCAGAATTACTGGTCAGATGAAATCTGGTGAGACCCTCTCCCCTGGAATACATTCCGTGCCTGGAACATAACTCACCCCTGCGGGCTGGCTCTCAGCCCACGAGATAACAAGATGTATAAGATGTATATGCAGACCACTCAACTGATGATGATGCACCCACATACTCAATGGTACTACATCCCATAGAGCAATGGACAATGGGACAACAGAGGACCAACATTCAAATTGAGGAAATGAAGGACAAGAAGGAGTACATAAATATGAGGGACAGAGAGGGGGTTTACAGGGTAGGGAGGGGAGGAGACTGGGTTAGGGTTGGACATGGTAAATGGGGAGTGAAACTAAATGTACAAGTAACATTGAATGTAAAACAAGCTCTTAAAATATAAATAATAACAATAAAAATGCATGCAAGTCACATCAAACCAGCAAAAACAAACAAACACAAAAAAATACCACATTCCAAAGAGAAATGCAACATAATTACTTGATTAGATTCTCATGTGCACAGAATATCTCAAAAATATAAAAATGATTTGCTTTTGGGGGAAGAAAAAGAAAAGAAAAATGAAGACATGAATCATCTGAAATAATATCATGATGGTTACCCCGATGGATAGATTTTCCTTCAAAGATTGCTCCTATGAGCATTATTTTTCCCATTTCTTGTAAAGAGCTATCTGCATTTAGTCTACTTTCACTTGCAAATGACTGAAATTATTAGAGAGTAAAAAGGACATAGAATCAATACTGTCCTAAAAACTTGAACTATCATTAAAATGATAAGGTGAGTTATTGAGATACATGTGAAACCTTGACAATGAATAAGGAATGAGGAAAAATTATTGATGCAATTGAATTATAGTGTTGGTGAAGGATATTGAATATACCATGAACTGCCAGATGAAGAAACAAATCTGTCTTGGAAGAATTACAACCAAAATATTCCTTGGAATTGAAGACGATAAGACTTCCTGTCACACACTTTGGATATCTGACCAGGAGGGATGAGTTCCTGGAGAAGGACATCATGCTTGGTAAAGTACAAGGTCAGTGACAAAAAGGAAGACTCTCAATAAGATGAGTGGCTGCAACAAAGAGTTCAAGCATGGCAACGATTATAAGAATGGCACAGAGTAGGCAGTGTTTCATTCTATTGTCCATAGGGTTGCTATGAGTGAGAACTGACTCAACAAAACCTAACAAATATATGTGTGTGAATGTGTGTAGGAGCTCTGGTAGCATAGTGCCTAAGGTACTTGACTGCTAACCAGAAAGCTGGCAGTTCAAACCCACCAGCCACTCCTCAGAAGGAAGGTTGGGCAACCTACTTCTGTAGTGATACTGCATTGGAAACCTAAGGAGGGGTTGCCATGAGTCAGGCACGACTCGACAGCAGTGGGTTTGTATTTTGTTTATATATATATATATATTATATATATATATATATATATATATATATAATATATATACACACACACACACACACACATAGAGTGAAGCTGAGACACAGAGAAACTAAGCAATTGTCAAAGATTTACCCAGATAAGAAGTGATAGAATTAATTCTCCTGAGCCAAGCCTATTTTATTGCAAAGACTCAGTATAAAACTCTATCATGTTTGTAACTCAAGAAGGTGAATGTGCAAAATAAAACCAACCCTACACCCAGCAAAAGGGATTTTTGGGCATTTCTGCTGTACACATTATGAACCTGCTGGTTATTTTCCAATGGTTTAAAATGTCTAGAACAATAAGGAATCAATTTCCCATTAGGAATCAGGGTCTCCTCCAGTTTCTCAGCAAGTCATCCATTCACATACCTGTGCATGTGTTCATACCTCCTCTTCCCCATCCATCCAAACCTTCTCTTTTCCTCTGAGTCTGACTCAAGTGTCACTTGCTCCAAGTGGTTATTTTGGATCATTCTACTCTACAATAACTACTCATCAATTTCATTAAATTCAAATTGAGATTAATTGTGAATATATTATATTTCAGACACTTTCACAAACATTAACTTCTTTAATCATCACAAAATCATTTGAAGTGAAGGTGTCATGATTATTATCAATTCTGTTTTGCAAATGAGAGATTTAAGGCACTGAGACACATGCTTTATAATCAAAATCATGTGCAAGGAACTGGTGAATGCAAAGTAATTTCTGCAAAGTTATGCTCAAATAATTGGCTTTGAATACTAGGCTCTGAGTCCAAGACATCTATATTCTATTGTTTGTGCCTTTGAAAATGTACCTTCTTTTAGTTATATCTATGCCTTTTAAAATTTAAATTATAAATTAAACTAAGATTCATGCATGCTCATTTTGACTCTTAAATAATAAAGTACTTGCACTGAGGTCAAGGCCTAGGTCTAATAGTTCTCCCAAGTCACTCTGACCCCTCACAAGCTTCACTAGCAGAAGACTGACCAACTAAGCCAACCAGTTTTGGCAGGCTAGAGCTTGCTTCTAGGAGCTCTGGTGGCATAGTGCCTGAGGCAGTTGACTGCTAACCAGAAGGCTGGTGGTTCAAACCTACCAGCCACTCCTCAGAAGGAAGATGGGGCAATCTACTTCCATAGTGATACCACCTCAGAAACCCTAGGAGGGGTCGCTACGAATCAGATGAGACTCCATGGCAGTGCGTTTGGTTTATTTTGGTTAGAGCTTGCTTCTTGGATGCTTTTGAAAAGTGTCCTCGTGGTTCTGAGCATGCTTATAAGTTAATTGTGTGTCCCATTGATGTGTTTATGAAAAATACTTCCCTTAGTCTTTCCTTAAATCGTATTTATTCTTTTCTGTATTTGATAGTGTAGAAAATGGGCAATAGCTCAGTATCTCCCAGGTCTACCTTTACCCAAATTTTGGCATCTTCATTCCCACGTAAGAAGGTAGATATCTGCACAATAACTCTTTAGAAAAACCTGCTGTCACCAGCCTATGGTATTTTCACGTTCATTCAAAAATAAGTGATAGAATTCAACTAATTAAAGCAAAACCACTGAAGAGGAGAGGGAAGTGGTGGTTTACTAACAGAATTCTCGCCTTCTGTGCAGTGACCCGAATATGATTCCTGACCAATGTACCTCATGAGCAGCCACCATCCATCTGTCAGGGGAGGCTGTTGCATTGCCACAATGTGTGACAGGTTTCAACAGAGCTCCCAAACTAAGAAAGTCTAGGAGGAAAAGCATGGCTAGCTAGTTCCAAAAATAAGCCAATGAACTACGTATGCATTACAATGTCACAGGCCCTTTCTGAATGGAATCTCACAGCAGCTAACAAGAACCAACTGAAGGGGAGGGAAGCTATAATTTAACTTAAAAAAATGTGTCTTTGTTGAGTTTCAAGTCTTAATTTGTCAGATGGGCACATATTTGGAAAAATTTCAAATGACTTCATCTATTTTTGCCTATGTTCAGTCCTAGATATGACATAAGGGCATAGGGTTGAAAAATATTACTGTCTTTGTTTTCTGTTGTTTCTGCACCTTAGCTGTGGTAATGTCTCCACACCTGCAAGATTTGCCCACATGTCACTGAAAATGAAATTCTGTTTCTGATTAATGGCATCCAAGTTGAAATTTGCAAATGTAATCCCATCTAGTACATTATGCAACACATTTTGTTTCTCTAAAGCACCATTGTTACTAACAGCTCAGCAAACAATCAAACTGTATTTAATTATTCACTATAATACATTTTAGTAGAATAATGAGTGGTCTAGTTCATATTAGGTTTATATGGCTTTTTACTGCCTTGTTAAGGCTTAGATTTTCTTCAGAAAACTAATCAACATAGCAGGTGGTTATGAGAGAAAAATGACCTACTGTTTTGGAATGATATATTACTCTAAAAGCCAATCAGAATATGGGCAATTTTGAAGCAAGCTGTGTTGGGAACTTATGGAAGATGCTTCCATATAAGCAAATCTCCCTGACTTTTTTTTTTTTTTTTCTTATTCAAATAAGAAAATCCTTTAAAAGTTGAGTCTCTTAAACTCATTTTATCCCTTGAGGGAAATAGTGGATGATGAGCTGTTAATTGAATAAAAATCACACAGGGAATATAAGGAACTCACTGTGCAAACACAATCCAATGTATCAGTTTATTTTCAAACAAAAAGAAAGTGCATATGACACAGTTGTTTATTTTATTATTTTTATCCAGTGTGTGATTTCTGCATTTTCACACCCTCAGGTCTTACTTTTAATGGGATGTTAAATTCTGTGCCTTTAAGGGTGATGTCAAATTTGATGGTATGAAAGAAAAGACCCATGCCAGGTATCTATTTATGCTTCTATGTATCTTTGTGTCTATTTATCTTTTTTTTTTTTTTTTTCTCAGCTGAATTGGGATGATCAGAAATTACTGTGAAACTTCTAAGGTAGTTGTACTATAACCAGAGGTGCATAAGAATCACCTGGTGGGCTTGTACAAAGACAGATTGCTAAACTTCATCCATAGAGTTTCTGATGGCCAGGAAGGGGCCTATGAATCTGCATTCCCCACAAGTCCACCGAAGATACTGGTGTGACTGTACCAGAGATACCACTTTGAGAACCACAACTCAAAAATATCTTGCTTGAGAACATTTTCTCACACCTTGTCTCATGCACTATAATTTTTTAAAAGTTTGTGGCCAACATACAGAAAGCAACAATCCTTACACTTGGACCCATAAACAATATCATGATAAATGAAGAAAATATTGAAAGTTTTAAGGATCTCATTTTGCTTGTGTCCATAATCAATGTCCATGGACATAGTGGTCAAGAAACCAAGTCACATTTCTTATTGGGCAATTCTGCTACAGAGGCCTTCTTCAAAGTGATAAAAGGCAAAAATTTCATTTCAAGGTCTAAGGTGCACCTGACCCAAGCCATGATATTTTCAGTTTCTTCATATGCATGTTAAAGCTGGAAAATAAACAAGGAAGACAAAAGAACTGATGCCTTTGAATTATGGTGCTGGTGAAGAATGTAATATTATATGTCATACTTCTGCAGATTAATATTGGGACAGTTTCCAGTTTTAGGTTATTATAAATACAATATGTTATTTCTTTAAGTCACTTGTTTGCTTCATTTATCTTCCTACTATATATTCCAATAAACACTTAACTGTTAATTATAATGTGATCATTACAGTTAATTTCTTAAATTCATGATTTACACAGAGAAGGTGATTCCTCAAAACCTGTCACTCAGTCAGACTGTCACTCATCAACACGTATTGAGAATGCATTACATATAAGACAATGTTGTTGTTGTTATTTGCCTTCGAGTCAGACCTGACTCATAGCAACCCCTCCTTGGGTTTCCGAGGCATTATCAGTACAGAAGTAGATTGCCCAACCTTCCTTCCGAGGAGTGGCTGATGGGTTTGAACCGCCAGCCTTTTGGTTAGCAGGCAAGTGCCTTAGGCACTACACTACCAGAGCTCTATAAGACAATAGAAATACTAAAATTAATTAGGCATTTAAGAAATCAAATATATAGAACTTATAATGTGGGAATTCAATCCTGTGTTAAATAATTAACAGCAAACTCATGAAAGACACTAAATAAGAGGAGAGAAATACAATTGGTGTTTGGTAGATGGTGAGATCTGTTTTAGTGGAGTAAATGAAAAAAGAGCATTAAGTAACAGTTTATTTTTTATATTCCAGGGTTCAGTGGATTGACTCAGTGATTCATCTGGGATTCTGCCAAGCATATGCATTCAGGTGGTAACTGGAGTTATCTGAAGGTTCAACTAGCCTGGATATGCAAGGAGGCTTGTTTAAGACTTGCAATTGATGCCAGATACTGGAGAGGAGTTTGGCTGGTGGTTTCAACCACAACACCTCCATGTGTCTTCTCTTTATGACTTGGACTTCTCAAAACAGAAGGTATGGTTCAGAAATGAGCTCATCAAGAAGCAGGACATAGAAACTTCCAAGTCAGCTAAGGGCTGTCCCTCAAATGACACAGTATACTATCTGCTGTATTCTTTTGCAGGCTATGGCACTGCCAGGATTGAAGAGAATAAATTCCCTTTTTTTATTTTATTTTTTATTTTTTTGAGGAAGAATTGGCAAGGTCACATTGCAGAAGAGCCTAAGGGGTGAGAAATATTATTGTGGCTATTTTTGTGAAATAAAGCCTGCCACACTCCACCCTCTATCCAAAATAATTTACATTCCTTCCACAAGTAAAATTCAATCACATTCAGAAAGCAATTAATTGTACTCCTTCTGTTACAGCATCATCTAAATCAGCTCCAGGTATGGGTGAGGCTTCTTAGGTACAGTTCCCTGGGTATAAAAAATTGCAAATCCACTGCCATTGAGTTAATTCTGACTCATAGAGACCTCTAATGGGTTTCCAAGGCTGTAAATCCTTACAGAACTAAATTGTCTCATCTTCCTCCTGTGGAGCAGCTGGTGTGTTTGAACCACCAATCTTCTCGTTAGCAACCAAAATGCCTTTCCCACTACATCACCAGTGCTCTTTTCCTTGGGTATACAACTTCTTAAATATATTTCCTGTCAATCTGAAGACCTGTGAACTAAAGAAAGGAGTTATTTTTTCTTTTCTCTCTCCTCAAACATGGATATACAATGTTGAGACAGGGATTTGGTTGCTGTTAAGTGCCCTCAAATTGGTTCCCACTCATTGCAACCTGATGTACAACAGAATTAAACAGTGTCTGGTTCTGAGTCCTCCTCACAATCATTGCTATACTTGAGCCCGTCATAGTGGCCAGTGTGTCAATCCATCTTGATGATATCTTCCCTTTCCTCTGACCTACTACTTTGTTGTTATTGTTGTTAAGTGCCACTGAGGTGTCTCCAACTCACAGCAACCTTATGTACAACAGAAAAAAACACTGCTCAGTCCTGTGCCAGCCTCATGATCCCTACTATACCTGAGTCCATCACTACAACCACCATGTCAATCTATCTTGCAGAGGGCCTTCCCTTCTTTTGTTGACCCTCCACTTTACTAAGCAAACATCTTTCTCCAGAGAGTGGTCTCTTTTGATAACATGACCAAAGTAGGTCAGAAGTCTGTCCATTCTTCCTTTCAAGGAGCTTTCCAAACTGTACTTCTTCCAGGATAGATTTCTTTTAGCAGTCCACAGTACTTTCAGCATTCTTCACTAACACCTCACTCAAAAACATCAACTCTTCTTCAGTCTTCCTTATTCATTGTCCAGCTCTCACATGCATATGAGGCAATTGAACATATCATGGCTTGGGTTAGATGCACCTTAGTCTCCAAGGAGACATCTTTGCTCTTCATCACTTGAAAGAGGTCTTTTGCAGCAGATTTGCCCAATGCAATATGCATTCTGATGTCTTGACTGCTGCTTCCATTGGTATTGATTGTAGAAACAAGTAATGTGAGGTCTTTGACAATTTCAGTCTTTTCTCCTTTTATCATGATAATACTTATTGGTCTACTTGCGAGGATTTTGTTTTCTTTACATTGAGGTGTAATCCATACCATAGACTGTAATCTTTAAAGTTCACCAGTAATGCTTCAAGTCATCCTCACATTCAGTGAGCAAAGTTGTGTTGTCTGTGTATCTCAAGTTGTTAATGGGTCTTCCTCCAATCCTGATGCCACATTCCTCTTCACATAGTCCAGCTTCTTGGATTATTTGCTCAGTGTATACATTGAATAAGTATGCTGAAATCATACAACCCTGATGCAATCCCTTCCTGATTTCAAAACAAGCAGTATCTTTTTGTTCCATTTAAACAACCACCTCCTGCTTGGTGTACAGGTTCCTCATGAGTACAATTAAGTGTTATGGAATTGCCATTCTTCTCAATTATATCCACAATTTGTTATTATCTACACAATTGAATGCTTCTGTATAGTCAATAAAAAACAAGTAATCAATCATCTTTCTGTATTCTTTACTTTCAGCCAAAATCCATCTGACACCAGTTATGATATTCCTCATTCCATGTCCTCTTCTGAATCTAGCTAGCATTTCTGGAAGTTCTTTGTCAATATACTGCTGCAACCATTTTAAAATTATACTCAGTAAGATTTTACATTGTGCAATATTAGATTGCACAATTGTTAGCTGATTTCCATATTCTGTGGGATCATTTTTCCTTAGAATGAATACAGATACGGATCTCTTCCAGTCAGTTAGTTGCCCAGGTAAGCTGTCTTCCAAATCTCTTTGCATAATCAATTGAGTTCCTCCAGTGCATCATCCATTTGTTGAAACATCTCAAGGGATATTCCATGAATTCCTGGAACCTTGCTTTTTGCCAATTCTGTCAGTGCAGCTTTGACTTCTTCCTTAAATCCAATTGGTTCTACCATATGCCACCTCCTGAAATGGATGATCATCTACCAATTCTTTTTGGCTTAGTGACTGTGTATTCCTTCCATCTTCTTTTGATGCTTTCTGCACCATTTAATATTTTGCCCATAGAATCATTCAATATTGCAACTCAAGGCTTAAATGTTTTTATCACTTCTTTCACCTTGAGAAATGCTGAGTGTTTTCTTCCCTTTTGGTTTTCTAACTCCAGGTCTTTGCACATTTCATTATAATAACTGACTTTGTCTCCTTGAACTGCTCTCTCAAATCTTCTGTTCAGCACTTTATCTTGTCATTTCTTCCATTTGCTTTAAATAAACTCTGTTCAAGGGAAAGTTTCAGAGTCTCTTCTGACATCCATTTTGGTTTTTTCTTCCTTCCCTGTCTTTTAAATGACCATTTGCTTTCTTCATGGATAATGTTCTTGATGTCAACCCACAACTATGTTCGTTTTTATCACTGGTGTACAATGCATCCACTCTATTCTTTAGATGGTCTCACAATGCAGGTGGAATATAATCAAGGTCATATTTTGGTTACCCTGGACTTCCTTTAATCATTTTTAGGTTCAACTTGAACTGGCATATGAACAATTGATGGTCTGTTGCATAATCAGCTCCTAGCCATGTATTGGCTTAAAATATTTAACTGTTCCATTGCCTCTTGCCACAGATGTAGTCAATCTGATTCTTATGTATTCCATCTGGTGAAGTCCACATGTATGGTCATCACTTATGTTGTTGAAAAAAAAAAGGTATTTGCAATGAATAAGTTATTGGTCTTGCAAAATTATATCATGAGATCTCTAGTGTTATTTCTATCAACAAGGCCATATTTTCCAACTACCATTGATTCTTCTTTGTTTCCAATTTTTCCATTAGCATCACCAGTGATAATTAACACATAGTGATTGCATGGTCAGTCAATTTCTGACTGCAGAAGTTGGTAAAAATCTTCAATTTCCTCATCTTTGGGTTTGGTGGTTGGTGCATGGTTTTAAATAACATTAGTATTAATTAGTCTTCCTTGTAGGCATATAGATATTATCCTACCACTGAAAGCATTGTCCTTCAGGATAGGTCTTGATACATTCTTTCTGAAGATGAATGCCACACCATTTACCTTCAATTTCTCATTCCTGGCATAGTAGATCATATGGTTATCTGATTCAAAATAGCCAACATCAGTCTATTTCAGCTCACTAATTCCTAGGATTCCACAAGAGCCAATATATGACCTTGAATATATCCCTTCTGGACTTAGAGACTATTTAAAGAATAGATTTGATTAATTAAACACCAATGACTGAAAACCAGAAATATTGTAGGATGATATCAGGAGCATTATCCATGAAGAAAGCAAGAGGTCATTAAAAATATGAGAAAGAAAGAAAATACCAAAATAGATGTCAGAAGAGACTCTGAAAATTGCTTTTGAGCAAAGAGTATCTAAAGCAAAGGGAAGAAAGGACAAGACAAAAGAGCTGAACAGAAGATTTCAAAGAGCAGCTCGAGCAGACAAAGCCAATTACTATAATGAAGTGTGCAAAGACCTGGAGTT
>NW_006921818.1:1636723-1644512 GCF_000298275.1 Orycteropus afer afer | reverse complement strand
AAAACAAAAATCCTCACAACTGGACCTATAAGCAGCATTAGGGTACATGGAGAAAAGATTGAAATTGTCAAAAACTTCACATTGCTTGTTTCTAAAATTGATGCCAATGGAAGCAGCAGTCAGGACATCAGATGATGTATAGTAGTGGGCAAATTGGTTCCAAAGGACCTCTTTCAAGTGCTGAATAGCAAAGATGTGTCCTTGAGGACTAAAGTGATCCTGACACAAGCCATGGTATTTTCAATCACCTCATATACATATGATAGCTGGACAAAGAATAAGGAAGACTGAAGAATAATTGATCCATTTGAGCTATTGCATTGGCAAAGAATGCTGAAAGTGTCATGGACTGCTAAAAGAACTAACGGGTCTGTCCTGGAGGAAGTGCAGCCAGAATGCTCCTTGGAGACAAGAATGGCCAGACTTCATCTCACCTACTTTGGTCATGTTGTCAGAAGGAACCATTTCTTGGAGAACGATGTCATGCTTGATAAGGTGGAGGGTTGATGAAAGAGGGGAAGGCTCTCAATGAGATGGACTATGGATTGACATGGTGGCATTGGCAGTGGGCTCAAGTATAGCAAGAATCATGGAACTGGCTCAGGACTGGGCGGTGTTTCATTGTGCTGTCTGTGTATAGGGTTGCTATGAGTCAGAGACAACTTGATGGCACCTAACAACAACAACAGGGAGCTCTGGTAGCATAGTGCCTAAGGCACGTGACTGCTAACCAGAAGGCTGACAGTTCAAACCCATCAGTCACTTCTTGGAAGGAAGACTGGGCAATCTATTTCCGTAGTGATACTGCCTCAGAAACCCAAGGAGGGGTGTCTATGAGTCGGGTCTGACTCAGTGGCACATAACAACAACAACAACAACAATGCCTAGGATATTGATCTTTATAAGTTCCATTTCGTTTTTGACAGCTTCCAATTTTCCTATATTCATACTTCATACATCCCATGTTCTAATCATTAACAGCTGTTTCTTCTCATCTTGAGACATGCCATGTCAGCAAATGGAGGTCCTGAAAACTTTATCTATATCATTAAGGTTGGCTCTATTCTCAGGAGGCAGCTCTTTCCCAGTCATATTTTGAGTCCCTTCCAGCCTGAGGATCTCATCTTCTGGCACTATGCTGAACAATGGTTCAGGGCTATTCATAAAGTTGTGCAATAATATATCCAACAGTGTTTCACTATTATTCATAAGGTTTTCACTGGCTAATTCTTTGAGAAGTCGATGAACTCTCCCTTCTTCTAAGTTTGTCTTAGTCTGGAAGCTCTGCTGAAACCTGTCCACCATGAGTAACCTAGTAGCATTTGATACATCCATAGCACAGCCTTCAGCCTCACAGTAACACACAAGCCATCACAGTATGACAAATTGACAGACAAGTTTGTCTCCCTTAGTTGTTCCAAACTGCTCCACTCACTTCCTTGTCTCCTTCAGCTGCTCCAAACCTGTTGGCTTGCTTCCCTGCCTGCGCTGGTGGCTCGAACACCCAGCTGCCATGCCTGGCTCACTTCCCAGCCTGTCCAAGCCCCTGCAACACCCTCCTACCACACTTGTCTCGCTTTCTACTACTTTACCAAGCATGATATCCTTTTTCAGAAACTAGTTTCTGCTTATAACAAGACCAAAGTATCAGAGACAAGGATATTGTTGTTAGTTGCCATGGAGTTGGTTTCAATTCACAGCAGCCTTGTGCACAATAAAATAAAACACCACCCTGTCTTGTGTCATCATTATAATCATTGTCATGCTTGAGCCCATCATTGCAACCACTGTGTCAATCCACCTCATTGACAATCTAACCTTTTTTTGCTCACCCTCTACTTTATCTATCTTGATATATTTCTCCAGGGACTGGTCCTTTTTGACAATGAATCCAAAGTATGATAGATGAAGTCTGGCCATTCTTGCTTCTAAGAAGCATTCCAGCTGTACTTCCTCCAAGACATATTTGTTTGTTCTTCTATCAGTACATGGTACATTCACTATTGTTGGCCAACACATTTGAAAGGCAACAGTTAATCTTTGGTCTTTCTTATCATTGTCCAACTCTCACATCCATATGGGGCTATTGAAAACACCATGACTTGATTTAGGTGCACCTTAGTATTCAAAGTGACATCTTTGTTCTTCAACACTTTAAAGTGGTCTTTTGCAATAGATTTTCCCAGTGCAATATGATGTCTGTTTTCTTGACTGTTGCTTCCATGGGCATTGATTGTGGACTCAAGTCAAATGAAATCCTTGACAACTTCAATATTTTCTGCATTTATCATGATGTTGCTCATTGGTCCATTTACAAGAATATTTGTTTCTTTATGTTTAGGTGCAATCCATACTGAAGTCTTTGATCTTCCTCATCAGTGAGTACATCGAGTCTTCTTCACTTTCAACAAGATGAAAAAGCTAAAAGGAAGTCTGAAATTAAAGCTTCAAAAGAAAAATGAAAGCTCTTTCAGACTGCTTCACTCAACATGCTTTTTCAAATTACTTCCTGCTTGATTTATTCTATTACAGAGTCTGTAAAGTTAACCTTATCCTCCTAGATTCCTTTATAATTATGGCTTTTCTTGTGACACAGTTGTATCCAATGAAATACAAACAGACGTTTGCTGGCACTTCTTCCTTCCACTCTCTTACTTCTTCCCCCTTAGAAAGATGAAATGATGGCAGGATATGCAGCAACGATCCTGTGTCCCCTATGGGAAGGCCAAGAGAAGTTTAGGGACTTGCCTTTTCTCTCCTTAAGCTGACAGATAGAACTGACAGCTGAAACTTTGAATTGTCTACACCCTTTGAGAAAGCATGTCTGAACAATTCCCATGGAGGACAGAACAGGTGCAGTACCTCCAGATTTATTGTTATGGAGAGAAAAAATGAAACCATTACTGCTTATTAAACGTTATACATTTTATTATGTGAATCTAGATGTACTCTCAATACAAGAAGTATTAAGAAGGCCACTCTACCATTCCTGTAATAAAGGAATATGTCTGATAAAGTCCCAATTCTCAGGTTTATCAAACATTTTAGTCATTATACATACTAAAATTATAAATGTGTATCTTTAAATATGGTGCAAAGTAAATATTATCAGTATATCAGGGCTAATGTTTAGCATTTTTAAGAACACTCTTATAAGGTTGAAATATAGGTTAAACTCTGGAATTTCCTCTATTTGAAGAGAAATTATTTATAAGAAGCAGTAAAGTTTAAATAATGTTGGTGGTGAAGAATCTACCAACTTAATCTTGCCATTTAAATATCAACTATAGAATGTGGTTCAATTTTAAAATTATATGTATGTAAAAAATCATGTTTTAAAATAATAAAATTAATAGTCAAAAATATATGTAATCATCTCTCAAATCAGATAGATTGTTCATAAATTTGCATCTAAATAATTTTAGGATATCCAAATTAGATTGAGATTTATTTGAGACCAGCTCAGAGACACTGGGTAAAAAAATGTGATTGTACTTGCACTGTCAGAGAAAATATCAGTAAAAAGAAAAGGTTTTAGTATTAAAAAAAATAATAAACAACTTATAAATAGGGTATTTAAAGAAATAAAAATTAATAATGACCAGACTATTCAAGAGATTAGAAGTCTTGGTGTTTCTCTAGACATAGGACTTGTAAAGTGAATAAGAATTCCTCAAACTACATTTACTCATAAATCTTTTGTCAGAATCAGTCCCTCATGTTTGACTTTCATGATTATCAAGAACCCTGATGGTTTGGATTCCCATGTAGGTCGGATTAAATGGACACATTCCTAGTTGTTTTTCATTTACTGTTCTCTGGCAGGCACTAGGGCCTAACTTAAGTTATGGCATTTAATTTCCACAGCATCCTAAGATGGAAACAGATCTACCAGTATCATTTTGTAGGGGATGGAGTTTACTAAGAATCAATACTTGAAGTTGGACCTGAAAGTCTGGCTGCAAACTTTTAAGGAGTTTGGAATTTGATGTAAGAATAAACAAGTAAATAGTTAACGATACAGTTGAGTGCAGGCCACTAGTCCAAAATATTAAAAGAGGTGTGACCTAAGAAAGATGAAGTGAGGGAGACTCTAATTTAACCTATTCCTGAAAAATGCACTTACTGATAACTTATATTTCAAGCACTAAGTTGGGCATCATTGATTCAACTCTAAATGTGACAAGCACAGCCTTTGACTTCTAGGGCCTCAGTTGTAGATCTTTCCAGATAAGTGATGACCCTATAAAAGATCCAAAGTCCATCATCTTCTGCTACACTATCTTTAGCACTTGATTTTAGACTTCATGATTAACACATGGCATCTTTACTTGCAGGAGTAGAGACTACATTCCAGGCTCTAAGAAGAGGAGATTGTGCATGAGTTACTTTACACGGAAAATGTTTTTACATTGTTCCATCATTATTTTATTCAGGAAGATATTTTTCCCCAGAAGAATTCATGCTTCTATCTCATTGTCTAGAAATGTGTGCATGACTGTCCATGTCTAAAGAAGCACTGAGTGTGAGGGAGGTGGAAATTGAGGTTTTTGTGGATATCGTATATCTACAAAAAAATCAAAATTCCATTTATATGGATAGAGGGAATGGCTATTGTGTTGGGCACTAGTAGTAGCTGCCAAAATAAAATAATGCAGTCTTCCAGATGAGAGGTGTCTAAAGTCTACAGTACTCAAGAGTGAGTCATTTCAGGAAATATAATTGAGATTAGCTGGGATAAATTTCACTCATTTTATTTTTTCACGGACATCTTTATTGCCAGGCAGCTATCCTGGGAAGTTGCATACTAAGTAAAATGCCCATATTCTGAAAATACTGAGTCACCAGGAAAAAGCAATAACAGCCACAATGTCTTTGAGTTATATGTATAATTTCATTAGTAGCTTTGGAGTTGCTCCATCACAATGCTTGATTACAGAAGATCTGTGGATTTGAGAGCAGAACAGATAAAGGGGCGGGGGGGACAAACTTATGATAATAAGCCATACTCCTCATTATTTTATTATTATAAATGTCTTTCTTTTTTCTTCTTTATGTGTAGAGTCCTTAACTGCATTTACTAGAAGTGCATTAAATGATACCTGCTTTACATTTTATTTGAGTCCTTGTTTTCCAAATAAAATAGAGTTGAATTTCTTTTTTTTTCTCCGGAATATGATTTTTCCTTAAATATTACACTTACAATGGTGCTGTGTGGAAGAATAGTTTTAACATTCTCTCCAGTTATAAAATCATACTATTTTTAAATATTGGAGATGGAAAATATATACTGTTACCTATATTGAACTGCTTGCTCAGTGTTTACAATATTCAACTGGTAACCACAAGGTTAACAATTAGAACTCACTAGCTAATCCATGATAGAAAGATGTGGCAGGCTGCTTCCATGAAGACTTATAGTATTAGAAGTTCTACAGGACAATTCTACTCTGTCCTACAGAGTCATCATGACTTGGAATAGATTTTACGGCAATGAGATTTTTGTTTTGTTTTGTTTTCTTGTATTGTAACCACATTACATTACTTATTTTGGTCATGTTGTCAGAAAGGACCATTCCCTGGAGAAGGATGTCATGCTTGGTAGGGTGGAGGGTCGACGAAAGAGGGGGAGGCCTTCAACAAGATGGATTGACATGGTGGCTGCGATGATGGGCTCAAGTACAGCTGGAGCTGGTGTGGGATCTGGCAGTGTTTCATTCTGCTGTGCATGGGGTCGCTATGAGTTGGAAACCACTCGACGGTGCCTAACAACAATAAAAGCCACATTACGTTTGTTTATACCCTAGTGGCATGGCATTTTT
Organism: Orycteropus afer afer; assembly: GCF_000298275.1. Taxonomy (NCBI): domain Eukaryota; kingdom Metazoa; phylum Chordata; class Mammalia; order Tubulidentata; family Orycteropodidae; genus Orycteropus; species Orycteropus afer. The sequence goes on along the minus strand of NW_006921818.1, from coordinate 1,638,690 downwards.
GTATATAAGATATTCCTATATGATGATAAAAATAATTTCTAAATAATGTATAGCAGCCCACTGAGAACTGAAGTGGGGAAAGTGATTAGAGAGAGGTTTTGTAACTTTCTAACTACCTAATACCTAGACTATAGTTTATTTGAAAATAAATTCTCTAAATGTGCTTAACTTCAGAAGATTTTTTAATAAGGTACTACTAATCTTGGGAGCTCTGGTGCCATAGTGCCTAAGATACTTGACTTCTAACCAGAAAGCTGGTTGTTCAAACTCACCAACCACTCCTCAGAAGGAATTTTGGGGAATCTACTTCTGTAGTGATAGTGCCTTGGAAACCCAAGGAGGGGTCGCTATGAGTCAGATCTGACTAGATGGCAATGAGTTTGTTTTGATTTACTACTAATTTTATTTATTCAATGAAACAGGTGTCACATAATCTCCAAGTCCTTGATTTTTTTTTCATTGAAATTTTTTGATTTTTTCCTTTTTTTATCTGGCCATGGAGAAAAACAAAACAAAAACCTGAGTGTGAAATTTTTGTTATAGTAAAATGTGTCAAAAGAATAAAAACATATACCATCCTACTTGTGGGACTTTATAAAAAGTAACATAGAAGGCTCTGCTCTTGCACAGTCAAAGTAGGTAAAATTTATAAGAAATGAGACCATCTTATATGATAAACCATAGAAATGGATTTTATCCCAAGGCACTAAAAACTATTGAAGAATTCTATGTTAAGTACAACACGGCCAGATGCAGGTTTTAGAAAGTGCTCTACTAGCTATAGATATTGATTAATTTTTGATGATTAAAGGAAAATAAAAGTTTAAAGGATAAACTCTAGTGAAATATAAATTATAGATCAAATTTCAAAAGTAGCAGAAGTAAAAACAAAAAACTAAACTGTGATAGTTTAGTTAGTTTTTTTGGTTAGTTTGGCCACTCTGCCAGGCCCAAAAAGTAGCCCTCCTAGAGACAGAAGAAGTCTTTCTGACTGCTGGCTGAGAAAGACATGCTGCTGAGAGAAATGTGCTCCTGAGAGACACATGCTGCTAAGAGAGAGATGTGAGAGACATGCACTGCTGAGAGAGACCTCAAGAAATATGCACTGCTGGGAGAGAGACTGAGAGAGACCGTCAACTGAGAGATGGTAGGCTGAGAGAGACTGAGTGCATTTCTGAACTTGAGTTGTAGCCTGTTACTTCCCTAATAAACCTTATACATAATCTGTGAGTTCTGTGTGGCCACTGCAGCAAATTATTGAACCCAGCAGAGAAGTGGTAGGCTGTTAAGTTGTTGTTGTTAAGTGCTGTTGAGTCGTTTCCGACTCATAGCGACCCCATGAACTGCAGAATGAAACACTGCCCTATCCCGCGCCAGCCCCACAATCCCTGCTATACTTGAGCCCATCATCGCAGCCACCGTATCAATCCACCTCGTTGAAGTGGTGGGTACTGCAGGAGAAATGGTTGGTATCAGGGTTGTGAAGGGGCTGGAGTGAGGCAGCATGTCTGGCCTCACAAGAGTAGGCTTTGGACTACTGATGGTGAGTCTGTCTTCATCTTGTAGGGTTAGAAGAGGTCAGAAGATGTGGCCTCCCTGCCCCTTTGGCACAAACTCACTGCCATGGAGTCAGATCTGACTCATAGTGACATCTCCTTGGGTTTCTGAGGCACTATCACTATGGAAGTAGATTGCCCAATCTTCCTTCCAAGGAGTGGCTGGTGGGTTTGAGCCACCAGCCTTCTGGTTAGTAATCAAATGCCTCAGGCACCACCCCACCAGAGTTAGTAGAGGTAAAGGAAGGAAAAAATAACAAAAGGCAAGAAAAGAGAGGAAAAGGAAAAGCAAAAATATTGAATAGAATAAACAGAAGAGAAATATGATTACATAAAAAGTTGATCAATGTAAACGTGAATAGGTTTATTTATTTTTTTTTTATTTTTAATTTTTTTTTTTTTATTAGGATT
>NW_006921818.1:1576632-1622452 GCF_000298275.1 Orycteropus afer afer | reverse complement strand
AGTTTGCTGTCAGACCGCAGCTCCGTAGGTCTCCTTTTTTTGGTATTTTCACGCAAATTCTTCTGCTAGTTGGGGTTTAGTCCAATTCTGCACCCTTTCCTTCAAGGCTCAGGGGTCCAAGATTATCTTCTGTGTGTGTGTTAATTGGTTTCCCTTTTCTTTGTTGAAGGGGGTCTGTGCAATCCTTCTGCCTAGTCCGCCATCTTGCCAGAACCCCTGGTTTATTTTTTGATAGGAAAATATTATTTGTAAAAAGTAAAGTTTAATTTTACTTAAAGTCCACTTTCTTCCACAACTCAATAAATGGCATCATCATCCAGCACATTCTTAGCCACAACTTAGAAATCAGTTCTGGTTACTCTTATTTCCTTCCATTCCACGTTCAGTCATTCTTTAGTATCTGTGGGCTCCATCACCAATCTCCAACTATATCCCCAACTGTCTTAGGTTGGGTTCTGTAGAGAAGCTTAACCAAAGAGAGAGACCAAGAGACAGAAACAGAGAGAGATTTATCTCAGGGAAGTGGCTTACCCAGTTGTAGAGACTTGTAAATCCCAACCCTGTGGGTCAGACATCAAGTTGGAAGCTTTTCCTGACTTACATAGCTGTAAGAGCTAAAGAATCCAAAATTAGCCGGTCTTACAGGTGCTGGTTCATGGGCTTCAGTGGCTGACAAATTCCAGGAACTGGAGTTCAAATGATGATAAGCTACATACAAGATGCAAGATCCAGAGCAAGTGAGTAAGCTTCACCAGAACATGTGTATATATATATGGAGCTCTAGAGGTGGAAGAGTTAAAACGTTCAGCTGCTAACCAAAAGTCAGCAGTTCAAACTCACCAGCTACTCCATGGGAGAAAGATGAGGCAGTCTACTTCCATAAAGATTTACAGCCTAGGAAATGCTATGAGGCAGTTCTACTCAGTCCTATAGGGTCACCATGAGTTGGAATTGACTCAATGGCAATGGGTTTATATATATGTGTGTGTATATATATATATATATATATATATATATATTTGATGCAAGCCACAACTCCCAGAGAAACTCCCCTTACAACATACTGGCTTATCAAAGCTTGGAGAATGATTACATAATTATATGAAGGACAAACCACTGAGAATCATGACTCAGCCAAGTTGACACACACTTAACCACCACAGTTCACCTCTAGTCAACTTGGCACCTGTGCACATTTCCTTAAATCATGCACAATTTCCAAATATAGTAAATTACTTTGTCATATCTGTGCTTAATATGACACAAGTGAAATGCATACAGCCAAAAGTGCACTAGCCCTATTTACACATTATATTTTATAAGGGAGGAAAAAAAAATAATAATTTATCATTTATCATTTATACCCACACACACATACACATATAATAAAATAAGGGATAAATATTTATATCAGTTACAGTTCTCATTTCTGCAACTGGTCAAGTGGAAGTAACATATATTTGTATTTAGAACTACCTTCTCCAACCAACAATTCTGTATTCCCTTTATCTTCATCAAACATCTGAGCTGCTTCTTTGCTTGGTGATTTGACCCAAACCTTCATTCCTGAAGTGTCTGGGCCATTAGTAGTCCTGTCACAATTGGGTTGCTGTAGTTTCCCATAGACTTTAATCACAGGGAATTATAGTAGTAAGAGACACTTTAAGGGATATCCTGTACTCTAGGGATAGTCTTTTTACCTCCATTATGTTGCATCACTCTTATTCCCCCTCAACTGTTGTTAAGTGCAGTCAAGTCGTCTCTGACTCATAGCAATTCCTCCTTGGGTTTCTGAGGCAGTGTCTCTACAGAAGTAGATTGCCCAACCTTCTTTCTGAGGAGTGGCTGGTGGTTTTGAACCACTAACCTTCTGTTTAGCAGTTAAGTGCCTTAGATACTACACCACTAGAGCTTCCCCTCAATAGTCAAGGTCAATCAAAACAGCCAATATGGTAACTCCCTTCATTGTTTGTTCATCCAGAGACATGAGGAATCCAAAGTGGCTAGGTGGAAATCTTAATTTCCAAATCAATGGAATTGGTATTATATTTCCAGTTGAGAGCATTCTTCCCTTTGAACTAAGACCTCTAGATCCACAGAGCGTAAGGTTGTAGGGACAGGAAGCAAATCTTTTGCTAATGGCTCACTAAGGATAATAGTGAGTTTTGTCACTTCTATATCTGCCCTTTGATTCCTGAAACTGTGAATCCTACCTATGGGAGAAACAGGACAATATAATGGATGCTGGTTTAGTGCATATACAGCCTCCTGAAGAACAATTTCCCTAACTCTGCAAAGCGTTGCCACCTAGCTGGTGCTATAATTGTATAATTTGTTGGAAGTCCATTCCATCATTCTATCAAGCTGGAGTCATGATGATGAGGAATATGGTAAGAACAATGAAATCCATCAGCATGCACACATTGCTACACTTAATTTGCCATGAAATGTGTCCTTGATCCAGGCAATGCTGTATGGAATATCATGACTGTGGATACAGCAATCTGTGAGTCTGTGTATGGTAGTTTTGGCAGATGTATTGTGTGAAGGGAAGGCAAATCTGTATCCAGAGTAAGTGTCTATTCCAGTAAGAATAAAATACTGCATTTTCCATGATGGAAGTATTCCAATGTAATTAATCTGCAACTAGGTTGATGGCTGATCATCTTGAGAGATGGTAACATATCTAGGACTCAGTGTTGGTCTCTGCTGCTGGAAGATTGAGGACTCAGCAGTGGCTATAGACAAGTCAGCCTTGGTGAGGGGAGATCCATGTTGCTAAGTCTATGCCTAACCTCAATCCTGGCCACTATGTCCACTTTATTCATGAGCCCATTGGGAAAAGACAGGAGTGGCTGGGGAAAGTGATGACTAGTTTCCATAGAACATGTTATTTTATCCACTTGATTGTTAAATCCTCCTTTGACAAGCACTCACATGAGACACAAATATTTCTTCACATCTTTGGCCCATTCAGAGTGGTCTATCCACATACTTCTTCCACAAACCTCCCTGTCTCCAATTTTCCAATGATGCTCCTTCCAAGTTCCGAACATCCAGCCAAATTATTGGTCACAGCCCATGAATCAACATATGATCACACATTTGTTCATTTCTCATTCCAAGTAAAGTGAACAACCAGGTGTACTGCTTGAAATTGTGCCATTGGGAAGACTTCTTCACTACTGTCCTTTAGTGAGGTCTCAGAAAGGGGCTACAGTTTTTTTACTGTCCATTTTAGAGTGGTGTGTGCACATGGCACAAAACTATTTGTAAACCAGGCATGAGTTTTCCCTTGCTCAGTCAATTGGACATGAGGAACTCTCCTTGACACCATAGGTGGAGACTGGGAAGTGAAAGGTAATGTGATAGGAATGAAGACTATGGTCACTTGGGCTACGTCTTCATGCAACTTATTGTGCCTTCAAGTCTTTCTTGGGTCTGATCTCATATATACTACTTCCATTTAATGATGGAGAGTTGCTATACACATCTGACTTTATGATTTTGTGGCTCAGACAGCACCTAGTTCATGATGGGAAGCTCAGGTCATATGGTTACTTGGTGGCCCATGGTTAAGCATTCAGCAAAAGCCTGTTGTTGTTGGTATGTGCTGTTGAGTCAGAGCCAACTCATAGTAACTACTCCTTGGGTTTCTGAGGCAGTACCACTACAGAAGTAGATTGCCCAACTTTCCTTCAGAGGAGTAGCTGGTGGATTTGAACCTCTAGCCTTCTGGTTAGCAGTCAATTGCATTAGGCATTATGCTACCAGAGCTCCTAGTAAAAGCCTCGTAACAGTCAAAACCTATTTCTCAAAAGAATAGTCATCTGCAGAGGATAGTAGGGTTTGCTAAGTGTCTGAACTGTGATTCACCAATAGGGGTCTGCCAATGACTCCAAACATCATCTTTATTTGCCATTCACACTTCAGGTTCTGTTAGGTCAGCCAAGTCATGTGACCTAAGTTACAGAATGGCTTATGTGACATCCCGAACCTGTTGCAGAGCCTTCTTTTGTTCTGGGTTCCACTCCAAACTAGCAGATTTTTGAATCACTTGATAAATAGGCTAGGTTAGCTCACCCAAATTAGAGATACTCTAAAATCCAATGAGTGTCACTAGATGTTGTGCCTACTTTTTAGTTGCAAAAGGGGCCAGATGATTTATGAAAGAGATAATAATCCTATAATCCATAAGTGGATTATGATCCATTTATGAAGGATTATCTCAATATGCCCCACAACACTGAACCCTTAGATATCTTACTGAGGTGGAAGTCATCGGAACTTTTGTTGGGTTAATTTCTCCCCCTCTAGCATGCAAATGTCTCACCAATAAATCTAGAGTCAGTGATACTTCTTCCCTAGTAGGCCCAATCAGTACAATATCATCAATGTAATGGACCAGTGTGATGTCTTTGGAAGGAAAAGGCAATCAAGCTCTTTGTGGACTACATTATGACACAGAGCTGGAGAGCTGATATGTCTAATGTGAGACAATGAAGGTGTATTTCTGGCCTTGCCAGCTGAAGGTGAACTGCTTCTAGTGATGTTTTGAAAATGGAATAGAGAAAAAGGAATTAACCTGATAAAAAGCTGCATACTAGTTATCAGGAGATGTATAAATTCACTGAGGCAAGGAAACTGTATCTGGAACAGCAGCTGTAATTGGAGGTACAACCTGGTTATTTTCCACTGTTGCTCTCCAAGACCCACCTTTTTTTTGCAGTTGAATGGGGATGTAGGGTATATCATAACCTCTCTGTTCTTCAGGTCCTTCATGGTGGCTTTTATCTTTGCAATCCCTTCAGGAATATGGTGTTACTTTGTTTTCCTATTTTCCTCTCTAGAAGCAGATCTAATGGTTTCCAGTTGATTTTCCTACCATAATAGCCCATATTCTACTTGTCAGCAGTTCAATGTGGGGTTCTGCCAGTTACTGAGTATATCTAATCCAATTGTGCATTCTGGAACAGGGAAATCACTATAAGATAGATTTTGGGACCCACTGGACACACTGTGAAATAAATCTGAAGATTCCATTTATACGATTACCTTAATATGTCCTCACTGTGACCAGTGGGCCACAGTGACATTTTGTATCTCCTGGAATTAGTGTCAGTTCAGAGCTAGTAGTATAGTAATCCACAAAAATCTGAGTATTTCTTTTTCCTCAAGGAATAGTCACTCTAATGAAAGGTCATAGATTCCTTTGAGGAAGCTTGACTGAAATATTAACAGTATAAATTTTCAGCAGTGTAATGAAGTCTTTCCTCAATGGGACTCCTTAATTCAAAAGACTGCTGGTCTTTAAAGTGGTTCAAGTCTAAGAATTGATTGAGGGGGCATGCTACTCTAGTCTGGTGATTAGAGTTAAACTGCCATTCACTTGATCTAACATTCTTCTTCTAGTACAGATTAAGAAAAATATTCAGTAGATTTCTCAACTATTCAACTCCTAGGGACACCCTGACTAAGTAGCCAATGCCATAAGACCATTCTGATTACTGCTTTTTACTCTTCCCATGATGGTAGCCATGATGGTAACTACAACCACCTTGTCTTTGTCAATAATGTGCCACTATTGGCTCCTAACACTACAAGGTCCAATCAATCCCATTGTATTTAGGTGTCTTAATTTAGTTAGAGGAGCTCTGGTAGTGTAGTGCCTAAAGTACTTGACTACTAACCAGAAGCCTGGTGGTTCAAACCCACCAGCCACTTCTCAGAAGGAAGGTTTGGCAATCTACTTCCACAGTAATACCACCTGGGAAATCTAAGGAGGGTTCATTAAGAGTCGGGTCCAACTCAATGGCACATAACAATAACAACAAATTCAGTTAGAGCAGTTCTCACTGTCAAATCTGACTTATGTAACATTGTAATAACAGCACTCTCAAGGATGCTGGGGCTTCCTTAACAAATTCACTCCTCATCATTTTAGTAAAAAGTGTGTCCTTTTGGTAGTCCATGTGGGGGTCTGTGGGTTTAATCTGGTTAATCCACTTTGACATGTCAATTTCTTAAGCCTCTGGATATCTTCTACAGTATAACAAGGCAGTTCATATACTTTAACTTGACTTAATGTAGGCCAACACATAATCCATGCTTCAGTACACTAACCAATAAACTCTTATATCCTTTCCTAACCTCTTAAGCTGAAAACTGAATGAAGAATCTATGCTTAGTGGGACCATATCAATAAACCCAGACTGATCCAACTTTATGTTCCTTGCACCATTATCCAACACCCTTAATAGTCATTCCCACACGTATTTCCAGGACTCTGTTTGTACATTTAGAAAAGTCAAGCAATTATTTTGCAGCTTAGCATACCTCTTCTTAGATAACACTTTGTACCTCACCTTTGGGGGTTCACTGGGCCTTTAGTCTAATTATGACTCTGGAAGAAAAAATGGGTGGTGGGACTGTGTCCTGAGAACATTCAGCAAAGTCTTGTGAGACATCTGCATCAGACAATGCCATAGGTGTTTCCTCAGGTTATATCTCAAAGACTCTTGAGGCACAGCTAAATTAATGTCATTAGTTGGTTGTAAAAAGGCTGGTCCTATTGGCAAGAGTGAGTCAATGGAAATTAGGGGTTCAATGTCTCCAGCTTCCTGATTGTTTTTCCATAAGTCTCAGTCCCAAATTTCAGGATTTCATATCTTCTCAAGCAATGCCCTCATTTTAACTTCAGACAACATGAAAGTTTGAGAATTCAATTGCTGCTATAATTCAGCCACTCTTAGGATAAGCTTCTGGGTCTGATTTTTTGCAATATCAGCTGTTACTACAATAAAAAAGGCTACTTCCACAATATAAGTGACAAGTTTCAGGTATTCTATGTGATGTGATTCTGAAGCCATGAGTTCATTTGTTTCTTTCACCACTTTGTGGAGTGAAAGTAGGATCAACTAACCAGGCTCACTATACTTCTCACTCTTATAAAATTATAAAATAGTATCAAATATGTAATCACAAGAATCTTGCTTCTCACCAATTCTTGATCTATTGTTGGTAATAATTTGTGCATTAATAATGTCACTTCATTCCAGGTATTAGCAGTGCATGTTTTACTGTTAGAGATAGAGTCATCAGTGCCTTTAAAAATTAGTCAGAATTGAGAACCACTTTAGAAAACTCATTCTTGTTATTTTGGTTTTCTAGAACCACTCTCAACACCAAAAGTCAGGCTGGGTTCTCTAAAGAGGGAAAGCCATATAAACAGACAGACAGGATAAAGAGAGGGAGAGATTCATTTTAAAGAAATGGCTCATTGTGGTAGCAAAGGCTGGCAAGTCCAAGTCTGTGGGACAAGTGTCAGGTTAGAGGTTTCTTCTCCTGACTCATGCAACTGTAGGGGCTGATTAATCCAAGATTAGCAGGTAAGATGGCAAGCTACTAGCTCACAGGCTGTGGAAGCTGATGAATCCCAAGAACTGGAGGTCAGATGATGATAAGCTGGATGTAGGATTATTCTGGTTACTTAGTGCTGCTCTGACGAGAACATGCCACAAATGGGATGGCTTTAACAAACAGGAGTTTGTTCTTACAATTTGGAGGCTTTAAGTCTGAGTTCAAAGTGTCAGGCTCTAGGGGCTGGCTGATAGATAGACCCTCAACCTTGGGCTTTAGCTCTGTCTCCTGGCCCTGGCCCACTGACTGGAGGCTTTTCTTCACTCAGCTGTTGGCTTCTGAGACTGACAAACCCAAAGTCGTCAAGTAAGAAGGTACAGACCTGATATTACTAAACCACACAACAAGCCATTAGCTCAAGTCCATTAAAAGTTCCAAGATTGGCTGAACATGGTGGGCTGCTGAACAACAACTCAGCTACATGCAGGGTTCAAGTATGACATAAGTTAGAGACCATTCTCAAAGCTGCTTCTTATATATGGGAAGAAGACCACATCCTTAAAGCAGCTACTCAGCTGCTTGTGGTAGATCCCACTGCCAGTCTCATCATGGGGAATAACTACCACCAGTGCTCAGCCACTCAACCAGGCCCAGCCAAGTTGACACTCAACCTTAACTACCACAAGGATCAAAAGTGAACAATACCAAAATATCTATTTATATATTGGATGCAGATCACATCTCTGAAGAACTTCCCTTTACAATTGACTGTCTGATCAAATCAGATCACATCATAGAGGATGATTAAGTAACTGCCAAATTACATCACTACATAGCTGCCACAGAACTGAGACTAAACCATCACACCAACCCATCCCTCTTTCCTTTATTTCAACTTTAACAAGCCTGGCTGAGGTAATCACTGAATCTTGCCTGGACCACTGAAATGGCCTTTTACCTGATCTTCCTTCTTCACATACATACTCCTCCAAGATGAATGATGTTGAAAAATATAATTTAATCATATCATGTCCCAATTTAAAATCCTAAAATAATGACCATTTAATTAAATAATAATCTGAACTTCATTTTATGACTTCTGTTTCTAGCTATGAAGGAGTAACAGAGACCAAATTTTCCCTACCATCTTTCACAAATCAAAATACATGAAACAGTATTTATCAGACACTGGGAAACAATAAAAGAACAATAATCCCTGACAGAAGGGAAACAGTGGCCATGAGCCTTACTTATTATCTGGAGTCAGTTGGTAGGCCAAATCACAGGAAGGGGAAATCAAATGGTTGTTAGTGGTCTCCCTCAGTTAAAAGGACAGAGTTCAAAATTCAGGAGGCTAAGACAGCTAGAAGTCTAATGGCAGAGTGTTTGAGAGGAAAGAGCTAGACAGGGAGCTCTAGAGCTCTGTGAGGAGATTCCTCTTGGGTCTTCATTTGAGTACATATCAGTGCATATCTGTGAGAAAGTTACTGAAGAGAGTGAAAAATAGTACAGAAAAGAATCAGATGAAACAATTCCTGTAACTCACATAAAGACAGAGATAGTTTATCTTTCCACCAGAGCGAAAAATCTCATAATTCACTTCAGGTAGAATTCTTAGAAGGCCTTTGCCTTGATACAGGGGCCAAAATGGTATGTATGTACTACACACTGCTTGTACCTCATCTATAAGCAGTTCCTATCTAGTTTGTTCCAATGTTGGTCAGAGTAGAACTGAGCTCCAAAAGGTTTTCAATGGTTACTTTTTCTTTCAAGATAACTCTGGGTAGATTGAATATCCAATCTTTTGTTTACCAGTAAGCACATTAAGTATCTGCACGACTCAGACACCTCACTGTTTACAAAGCTTAAAGGTAGACCTTGAAGGGAACAAACTCTTTCCAGGTTACTTTACAACATCTCAGAAAAAAAAAAAAAAAAAAAACTCAAAATTATTTAAAAGAATTTAAAATCATACTTCCAACAATCTCAGTTGATAATTTCTGGCATTCAATAAAAAAATGACCAATATACAAAGAAGTAGAAAAGTATGAGACGTATGAAGAATAAAATTAATCAACAGAACTAAAGACTCAAAATAACTCAGATGATAAAATTAGTAGACAAAGATAACAAAACATCTGTTGTAAATATACTTCATAATGTTTAAGAAGGTAGCAGGAAACCTAAACATAAATATAAATGTGTGTCTATCCTAAATCAAACTTCTAGAGATGAAAATGACAATATCTGAGATGAAAATAGGAGCTCTGGTGGTGGCTAAAACATTGAGCTGCTAACCAAAACCTCAGCAGTTTGAACCCACAAGACACTTCCCAGGAGAAAGATGAGGAAGTCTGCTTCCATAAATATTTACATCCTTGAAAACTCTATGGGACAGTTCAATTCTGTCCCATAGGGCCACTATGAGTAAGAATTGACTCAGAGGTAGTGAGTTTGGGCTGGAGATGAAAAACACAGAAATACAGTAGATGTGATTAATGACAGATCAATACTGTAGGAAAAAAAAATATGAATTTGAATATGTAGTAAAAGAAACTGTCTGAAATGAAATAGAGGCAGAAGGATGACAAAAGAAAAAAAATGAAAATAATATCAGTGAATTGCATAACAACATTAAGTCATTAGGTAAATAATTGGAATCTCATAAAAGAAATGGGAGATAGAAATGATGGAATACCGATATAGATAGATAGATAGATAGATAGACAGATAGACAGATAGGTAGTCCAATTTTCCTTCTGAGGGGTGGCTGGTGGGTTTGTACCACCAGCCTTCTGGTTAGTACTCAAATGCCTTAGGCACTGCACCACCAGAACCTCCTAGTGTGTGTGTGTGTGTGTGTGTGTGTGTGTGTATGCCAAAATCTTCTAAATCTGATGCAAACTATAAACTTGAAACTTGGAGATCTAACAAAAGCAACTCTGGAAAGAAGAAAATTTTCCCTAAGTTCATAATAATTGAACTTCTTAATATAACTGATAAAAGGGAAATCTTAGAAGCAGCCAGAGAAAACATACATTATATACTCAAGAACACACATAAAATTGATCACAGATGTCTTGCTGAAAACAGAACTAGCCAGAAGACATTGCAATGACATGACATTTTCAAAGTACTGAATTAAAAAGCAATAAACAACAGCAGCAAACCTGTCAACCCCAAATTTTATACCCAGGAGAAGTTTTTGTCAAACTCCATTTCATGCCCCACAAGACTTTAAATCTCAGATATCATCTCTCTCCACTCACCAACATACATTGCATTGCAGTAAAGATGCCATAATTCCAGTCTTAACAATATTGCTAAATTCATGGTTAAGTGAAAATCATTGTACTTACCTTTTTGTCTGTGATGTCCTTCCCTAGACTTTTGCCACCTGACTTCTATCATTCCTCAAGACTTAGTTCAAGCCTTCTTCTTCTTCTTCTTCTTCTTCTTTTTTTTTTTTTTTATCACCCTAGCTGTAGAAGGTTGGTATGATTAACACAAAGCAAACTTGATTGAACATCAGTTTAATGGAGCTTGATATAAGGGAAATATGAACATTATTAAATGCAACATGTGTCAGATAACCCTAAAAATATCCAAGAATTTTGTTACTTAAGAAAAATATTTAATAATAATAAAGTAAAAATTACTTTGCTCACAGGTAGACTGATAAGATTTGTTGATGGCTGTGAAAGAATAAGAAAAGTAAAGGTAAAAAAGTAAAGGTAAAAGTAAAAGGTTTTGTCACAGGTTTAGGTAAGCTCATTGCCATTGAGTTGATTCAGGCTTATGATAATCCCATATGTTACAGAGTAGAACTGCTCCATTGGGTTTTCCCCGCTATAATCTTAATGGAAACAGATTGCCAGGCTGTTCTTTAACAGCGCTGCTTGGTGAGTATAAGCTGCCAAAGTTTAGGTTAGCAGTTGAGCACATGTTTGTACTCCTGAGGGACTTGAATAGCTAGAAGAGTGTAATTGTGTCTTGAAGACAGGGGAAACTATGAAAGGAGTACATTAAGAAAAAAGAAAGAAAGAAAGAAAGAAAGAAAGAAAGAAAGAGAAAGAAAGAAAAACCTGGTGCTGTTAAGTCAATTCTGACTCATAAAGACCCCATTGGGTTTCCAAGTCTTTATAAAAGTATATTGCCTCCTTTTCCTCCTGTGGAACAGCTAGTGGGTTTGAACCATAGACCTTCTATTTAGCATCCAAATGTCTTACCCACTATGCCACCAGAACTCCTTTTGTCTATGATGTCTGTGACAGTTGGAGCTGTGTGTCAACTTGGCTGGACCACAATTCCGTGTGGTTTAAGTAATTGTGATGTGGTTATTCTCATGATGGGATCAGATGTATATTTTTTGAGCAGCCAATCCATTGAAAGGGAGTTTACCTAGGGATGTGGCCTGCTTCCGGTATATTTATGGACATCCTGAGAGAAGTGTCACTCTTCTATGGATTGGGATTCTGTCATGCTGCCTACAACTGTCTGTGCGTGAACAATACACCATTTGGCCTGGAGATCTTGGATTCATCATTTGTTGGAGTCAACAGCCTGCCAACCTTGAGCTCCTCAGCCCCTGCAGCTGTGTGAGTCAGGAAAAGCCTCCAGCTTGACGTTTGATCCAAGAACTTTGGACTTGCCAGCTTCTATAAGTGTGTGAGCCATTTTCCTAGGATGAATTTCTCTTTCTCTCTTTACTGCTTTTGTTTCTGTAGAGAACCCAGTCAAACACAATGTCTTTCCCTAGACTTTTGCCTCCTGACTTCTATCGTTGTTGTTGTTGTTATGTACTGTCGAGTTGGACCATACTCAGAGCGACCCCTCCTTGGCAGTATCACTACAGAAGTAGATTTCCCAACCTTCTTTCTGAGGAGCAGCTGGTAGGTTTGAACTGCCAGTCTTCTGGTTAGCAGTCAAGTGCCTTAGGCACTACGTTACCAGAACTCCCACTTCTATCATTACTCATTGTGCTTCAACCACACTAATTATATTTTTATTCTTTGAATAAGATATTTCTCATCTTAATCTGGTGTTTTTCTTTCTTGGAATGTTCCATTCCTTCCTTTTAGAATGACTAGTACATCCTCATCCACCCATCAGCTCTCAGTTCAGCCATTTCCTTCACAGAGTGGGCTTTACTCCTCTTACACAACTAGAATAAACCAAACCAAACCAAACCAAACAAATCAAAAAAACCTCAATGCTGTAGAGTTGGTCCTGACTCAGAGTGACCCCTCTTTGGGTTTCTGAGGTGGTAACTCTATGGAAGTACATTATCCAATCTTCTTTCTGAGGAGTTGGCCGGTGGGTTTGAATTGCCAGCCTTCTGGTTAGCAGTCAAATGCCTTAGGCTCTATGCCACCAGAGCTCCTACTATTAGAATAGCAGCCCACAAATCCCCTCACTTATTGTAGTTATTCTCATGGAAACTTAACACATTTGTATCATTTTTAATTGATTTCTCAGTATATAGTTACTGCTGTCACAGTCACAAAACAAAACAGAGACAAACACACACACACATTCATACACTCAACACAGACATAGGCCCTGTAAGAACAGGCATCTAGTCTGCTGTTCACCTCTATATTTCAGTATCAAGAAAAATGTCTGGCACATATAAGATGCATAGTAACTATTTTTTGAGTAAATCTTCTTTGAAATTTGGAATATGAGAAAAGGAAGGAAGGTAAAATTAAGTTAATAATAAAACCTAACATGTGTTCAGTTCTAATTAGTATCAGGTAAGGTTCTAAACACCTGTCTTTATGTAATAGTACAGTTCATCTTCAAAACAATCTTATGGTGTGGGTCCCACTATAATTCCCATTTTTCAGAAGATGAAGGTTAAGACAAGAAAAATTCATAAATAACCCAAAGATACAGAATCAATAAGGGTTAGGGCTAAAATTTCAATCCAGGCAGTCAACTATCTATGCCTCTAATCTTATATACTATTCTAACACTCTTTTTATAGTGGCTCCACATAGATTACCTCAAGTAGAAGATGTAATGACTTCCATTTTGGAATTTAGTAAGTGTAAACATCATTCAAAAGATTCAGCATGTACCAATTTGGCATCAGAAATTCAATGGTCAATTTTTCAATGAAGAAGTAGTAAAGAGTAAGAAGTAGGGTGAGGGTTAAAATGAGCAGATTAAGCAACTAACAAATATTAACAATTGTGAAAATAAATCATTTTTACCCATTTCTTTGTTGCCAACTCTAAGTGCTACAGTAGGTCAGAAGTTGCTGTTGATTCAAAGTGACCCCTCCTTGGGTTTCTAAGGCAGTATCACTACAAAAATAGATTGCCCAACCTTCTTTCCGAGGAGTGGTTTGTGGGTTTGACCCGCCAGACTTCTCGTTAGCAGTTAAGTACCTTACACACTACACTACCAGGTCAGAAGAGAAGGCGCTTAATGGTCATTTTATACATTATCAGCTTCTTAAACAAAGATACATTTCAGAAGGATGGGAAGGAAGTGAATAAAACAGTCGTATACTTCTTTGCAATCTTTTAGCCTTAAACCATTTCATCATTTTAACCCATCCTTTCTGTCCATTTTCATTCATCCGACTATTACTGAATATTTCCAAAATGTAAAATACTTCATTTGATTTTGGTAAAAAAGGACATGGAGGTGGCATCTTCTGACCTCCTCCCAACACACTAGGGAAACAGAATCACCATCAACAGCTTAAGGCTTATTTCTATGAGACCAGATACTCCAGCCTTTTCACCAACTCTTACACCAACTCTCCTTCCCATGGAGCTCACTACTTCTCAGCTGGGTTTGATTAATTCATTGTAATGGTCACACAGAACTCACAGACAATACTCACAGTTACGGGGTTTATTAGGGAAGGAACAGGCAACAATTCAGCTTCAGGAATGTTCTCAAGATACAATTCTATCAGGACAGTCTCCCCTCTGCTATGCCCTTAGGCACGCCTCTCTGGCCCGTGGCCTCTAGGTCTGGCCTCTGCCCTGCTCAGGCAAATATTACAAAGCCCTGCTGATAGATGCAGCAGGTATACCCCACTCCACCAGCAATCCTCCTGTCCAAAGACACTCAGCTTTCTCGCTCCATAGGCCAGAAAGCCTGCCAGTCTGGCTCATGTCTCTTGGTTCCACTGTGGTGTGTCTCTCAGCTGAGTTTCTCTCAGTCTGGTGACTCTGCCAAGGGGGTCCAGCTCAGAGATCTCAGGTCCAAGGACACATTTCACTCTACTCTAATTCCATCTATTCTCTTTTGATGGCAATGAGATCCCCCTTTCTGCCTCTGGGAGGGCTTATTTTAAGCCTAGTAGAATGAGAAAACTAACCAATCCCCACATTACAATTCCATACTCCTTATTTGCATGGTCCCATCCAGTAATCTGGTGGTAGTCACAAAAACCATGGCTAGAAAAGTCATGCCAAGTAAATCGCTGCACTACAGGTAGTAGGGAGCTCTGGTAGCATAGTGCCTAAGGCACTTGACTGCAAACCAGAAGACTGGCAGTTCAAACCCACCAGCCACCCCTTGGAAGGAAGGTTGGGCAATCTACTTCCGTAGTGATACTGCCTCAGAAATCCAAGGAGGGGTTGCTACAAATCGTGTCTGACTCGATGGCATGTAACAACAACAACAACAGGTAGTAAGGCAAAAAGGTGAGGATTATAAAGATAGATAAAATGGATAGCTTGTCTTCAAGTAAGTTAAAATCTAGGAAGAGTATAATTCATGTCTAGGAATCCAAAACTCTGTATCCAAGCCTAGTTATGTCAGACAGTAAATATTTTTGAGATTTAATTTCTTACTTTAGGAAATTAAACTTATATAAGTAACTATTTTGTCATTGTAGTTGTTGAAGTATATGCATGAATGTACATAAAAAGTTTTACATAGTCACTGGAAAGTAGGGTTTTAATTTCCTATCTTTTCCAAAAATCTCTATTATAATACTGGAAACAATAAGTAAGATAGAAGAAGAGTAGTAATATTTTCCAGATGTATGTCAGAAGCTCAATTTTTTCTTTTTGTAACATGAATTTGTCTAATAAATTTAATTTTTATACTTGTCACCAAATTATATAACTTAGGTAAACTTCATCTCTTATAATATCTGTACTAATACTTTTTTTGATACATCCGACAGCCACAAATGTATTACCCAGTGGGATGGATTCATGAAACCTGCAGCTCAAGTTGGCTAGAGAATTTAGAGGTTCTTTCATAAATTGCTAACATTATACTTAATGACAAACCTGAGGTTCAGAAAGTGAAAAGCAATTGACAGAGATTACACAGTAACATATTTTTTCTGGGAACTTCTTCCTCCTTGTGTATTGGTCTTTGCTTTGTGGTCTGTGTCCTCTAAGATTCAGAACAGATTTATTGGGAAGTCAGTATATAGTTAAAAAAAAATCATATACTGATCATATTCTGGATTATTATAAAAAGTACTCAGGAATTGTCTCGATCAAAATCTTTTTTGAAGTAAAGTTAATTTCTTTCAACTTTTCACCTTTCCTATCTTCATCTTTTTTTTTTTTTTTCCTTCATTCACTTAACAAAATATCAAGTGTCTAACTTATGCCTCATTTTCCCAGGAACCTCGTTCATTTTCTGGACATAGAAAGTTTAATAAGATCAATAGCAGTGCCTCCTCATCATGGTGGTATACTCAATTTCTTTAGAAATAAGCTAAATATATTTGCACACATCTACAGACACACACAATCACACACACAAACAAACTTTTAAAGAATTCCTCAGAAATTATGTGTTTTAAAGCTCAACCTGTTTTTTTTTTGGTGGATAAATATTGTTAATAACTGAGAAGAACTGATAACTTTTTTTAAAAGGAAATAAATGCATATAGAAGTTTTTCACTGAAATATTAATATATGATCATTATAGATCATTTGGAGAATACTGAAAAACTAGAAGGAACAAAACAAACCAACCATAGATTCACTACCAAAAGCAATCACTCTTAATTTTTTTGTTTGTTTGTTTTTGTGTTTGTTTTTTACATCAGTCATATTTTGGGATGGGGTAGTTGAGATTATAATGGAGTCATAATTTTACAAATTGTATAAGTTTATTAATTTTATGTATTGCATAAGTGACTGAGACATTTATTGCAAAACTTTATTTTTATTGTTTTAATGATGTTTCATTTTCTCTATTTTATTTTATCTTAGTAATTCATTTAATGAACTTTTACTTTAATTCTTAATTACAGTTTGTCATTTCCACTCTAACCCTAGAAAAATCCCTCAAAAGAAATATAATAATTCAGTGCTGGAATACTATGTGTGGATTATATGGTACATAGATATAGAAAAGGAAAAGTGGGAACTGTCAAACTGTATAATTCCTGACACCTGAAGGTTTTGGATCTTTATTCATAAGTTAAGTCATCTCTTCCATGGACAGGATATTTTACCAGGCTCCCACAAAACGTGCTAGTACTGGCAATCAAGGAAACATTACTAGCCTTGCCATCTTTTCTAATTCTGCTATGTTTCCTTCTTTTTAAAACTTTGAATTAGTAAATTGTGGAATTCACCATTCCCTCCCTCTCATACACAAAATACTTAGCCTTATTCTCACCAGACTCTCTTTAGATATGTTGATCAAATTTCATTATGCAATAGCTTCTTGGCCTGAACTTTTAATTATTCTTTCATTTATGAATTAATTCACTTATTAGTGAAATAATGCATTTGTTAATTTGTAAATTTATAAATTTATACATGCATGCAATAATTCACTGCAAAAGTTTCTAAGAGTTTACCATGTACCAGTCACTATCCCAGCTGCTGGAAATACACAGGTGAATAAAACACAGTTCTTTCACTTGGCAGAGTCTGTCTTGCTAAAAAGAATGATGCTTAATGCATTTGTTATTGCTGACTTCTATCCTTAAGCTCTAAAAATGTATACACTGAAACTTCTTCACTGCGCTATCACTTTTTATTTTGACAAGTTATCTCCCCAAACAGGTTTTGTCCATCCACCTGCAATTTGATTACCTCCTCAAGCCTCCTGTTGAATCTAAAACCCTATACCATTGCAGGCAGCTAGACTATGCCCAACCATGACCTGTGCTAAAACAAGAGGAATTTAAGAATGAGTAGCTCGATCCCTGTTCCCTACCCTTACTCAAGTAATACTGAAGTGTCATCTACAGAGGGAAACAAGATCTTTCTCCTGGCCATGCCCCAAAATCACACTTCTTGACAGCTATAAAAATCTTGTAAGTTTTATTATTTTATCTTTTCTTTTCATTGCTGAAAAGCAAAAAATGTATTCTTGTGGTTAAGTGAGAGAAAGAAACAGTATAAAGAGTAACTTTAAATTTTCACATATGGAGCAGACAAAAATTCCTTGAATATCCTCAAATGTTCTGTTGAGAAAATGCCACACTACTTTTCCTATCATGTTAGAATGGAAAACATAATTATGAGGGAATGAAAAGAGGGTCACTTCATTAATCCATAGCTAGAAGATGAGAATTCTGTCTGCCAAGGACATTGTGTACCTAGATTTCTAAAAGTACACAATTTTTCTTTTGACATAATAGAAAGTTTTACCTATGCTTTTCAGCACTAATTACCCTATTTCTATATTAAATTAATAATTTGTTATGTTCCTTATGTCAGTTAGTGAATTTGCTGGTTTATGAATCAACAAATAAAAATAAAGCTTTCCATTTTATATTTATATGTCAGTCATTTTTAATCAAAGCTGTTCAAAGTTACTTGATAAAGTGATGACTCATCAGGACTCCACAGGCAAAATTGTGACATGAATAATTTTTCCTTTGCCCAAATTACCATAATAAACTGTCTAAAACAAAATTTCCATAACCTTTCTTGCTTGAACTATTGGTATAATTGCCTCAGTTTTTAGATCAGTTCTGTGGTTGAAGTATTTAATGAGATTTCATCATGGACCACATTGATATTAATATAACTTGTGTCTTGGAGAGCCTTACCCTATTCCAATTGGAATATCTCATCACAGATTATGGTGTTTCTACTTATTGACAGACTTTTATGATGCGAGATGTCCAAGTAAAGTTTGAGAATGGCTGTCAAAACCAGATGTCACGATAGCTATCACTGGGTATCAAAGTGTAAGATGGGTCAGTGGCATTTGGAACGTAATTAAAGGAAAACAGCAAAAAATTCAGACTGACATGAGAGGGCATTGTCACCATGTGAAATCATTCTGCTTGGACAGAGGAGTCACAGGTTCTGAGAGAAAATATTTAGCTTGAGTTTTAGTCCCCAGGAAAGAAAACGGGTAAGCCCAAGATAGGTATGCACCATTTGCAATGGAATCAAAGCAAGTCAGGGTCCTGGAATATAACCATTTTCAGGGAATAAAATCAGAAGTTGAGTCCTACATAATTGGATACAGAGGGCAGGTAAAGCATCAAGAACATAAGTTCAGAAGTGACAGTAATAGAAAAATGACATTCATTCATCCACCCATTCATTCACTTATTTACTCCATCATTCGTCAATGTTTATTGAATAAACATTTACAGTCAATGCTGAACTTAAGGTCAGAAAGAATGGTATGTAATAAATAATAATAAACTCACTGAAAGGTTTGTGATGCCATATGAAATGCACCATGTTTGTTCAGGGAATGGAGTTCTGTGAAGTAGTCAAGACTTTCTGGGAAAGAGATAGAAAAATGGAAGTCCACTTGAAGGGCTCAGAGGCATTCTAAAAATACTTCATATTGATTACATTTTGTTCTTATTTTATTTTCTTTATATATGTATAAATTTACTTTTAAGCAGATTAATTTTGCATTCAATAGTTCATACACATTTTGTTTAGTGACTCTGGTTACATTCCCAACAGTATAACTACATTCCCAGTAGTGCAACAGCTCACCTCCCACTTCCTTCCTATGGTTAATCTTTCCCAGTGTACTGCTTGTCTATACATTCCTGTCTCCATACATTTCTCCCTGTACAAATACTGTCCTTCTCATCTCTCATGGTTGATTTTTCTAAGGAGTGCATCTCTGCAGTATAGGTGTTTAGTTCATAGATCTGTTTATTGTTTGGTTGAGGGTCAACCCAATGGAGTGAGCTCAATTCTAGGCTCGAAGAGTGACTAGAGGTCATAGTCTAAGTGGTTTCACCAGTCTCTTTCAGAACAGTAAGCCTGGTCTTTCTTTCTTTCTTTTTTTATGGTTTTGGGTTTTGTTCCACATTTTTCTCTTCCTCTTTTCAGGATCTCTAATTTTGCTCTCTTTCTGAGTGGTTGGCATTGGTAGCCAGGCACCCTCTATTTCTTCTTGTCTTAGGGTCATTTAGGCTGAAGTTCTTAGGGTCCTTTAGTCTTTTGGACTAACTTTTTCCACATATCTTTGATTTTCTTCACACTTCTTTGCTGCAGACATGGAAAGTCCAATAGCTATCACTTAGATGGCTGTTCACAAGCTTTTAAGACCCCAGTTGCTGTTCACAGAAGTAAGATGTAGAGCATATTTTTATGTACCATGTTGTGCCAATTGACCTTGATGTCTCTTGTGACCATGGTCCCCAGGCCTCATGACCTACTCCCTCAAGATGCTAGTTTGTGGCCAAGAATTTATCCTAACTTTGCCTTCTGTTATATATAAACTGCATGCAGACATTTTTATAGCATATACAAATGCACATGTAAGAATATTGTATGCCCCACCTATGTATGGTTGTGGGTATATTCCCATTTGCCAATCCATACTTGATCTTCTTGTCTGTTCACCTACATATTTACCTATAAATTAGTAATATTGATTACTTTTGATTGAAAATAATTTTAAAAAAATGTTTTTATATCATTATGGTCCTTTTCTGACGAGCAAAAATATCAAATACCATAGTATAGTTAAATACATTAATCTTTTTTTGCCTTTATTGTTTTCTTTTCATAAAGCTATGTAACCAATTTTGAATTATCTTCAGTAAGATTTTACTTGCATGTGATATTAATAATATTGTTCAATAATTTCCACATTCTGTAGGATCACCTTTGCTTGGAATGGGTACAAATATGGATCTCTTCCAGTCAGTTAGCCAGGTAGCTGTCTTCCAAATCTCTTGGCATAATGAAGTGAGTGTCTCCAGTGGGGCATCTGTTTGTTAAAGCATCTCAATGGGTATTCTGTCGATTCCTGGAGCCTTGTTCTTCACCAATTCTTTCAGTGCAGTTTCGACTTCTCCCTTCAATACCATTGGTGCTTAATTATATGCCACCTTCTGAAATGGATGTAGATCGACCAGTTCTTTTTGGTACAGTAACTCTGTGTATTCCTTTCATTTTATTTTGATACTTATTGCATGATTCAAATTTTGCCCATAGAAACTTTCAGTATTGCAACTCAAGGTTTAATTTTTTACCTCAGTTCTTTCAGCTTGAGAAATGCCAAGCGTGTTCTTCCCTTTTGGTTTTTTAACTCCAGGTCTTTGCACATTCCATTATAGTAATTGGTTTTGTCTGCTCAAGCTGCTCTTTGAAATCTTCTGTTCAGCTCTTTTATTTTGTCATTTCTTCCATTTGCTCTAGATACTCTTCACTCAAGGGTAAGTTTCAGAGTCTCTTCTGACATCCATTTTGGTCTTTTCTATCTTTCTTGTCTTTTTAATGACCTCTTGCTTTCTTCATGGATGATGCTCTTGATGTCATCCCACAATTCTTATGATTTTCAGTCATTGGTGTTCAATGCATCAAATCTATTCTTTAGATGATCTCTAAATTTAGGAGGGATATATTCAAGGTCATATTTTGGCTTTTGTGGACTTGTTTTAAATGTCTTCAACTTCAAGTTGAACTTGCATATAAGCAGCTGATGCTCTGTTCCACAATCAGCTCCTGGCCTTGTTTTGGCTGAAGATATTGAACTTTTCCATTGCCTCTTGCCATAGATGAAGTCAATATGATTTCTGTGTACTCTATCTGGTGAAGTCCACTTGTATAGCCACCATTTGTGTTGTTGAAAAAGATATTTGCAATGAATATGTCTTTGGTCTTGCAAAATTCTATCATGAGATCTCCAGCATTATTTCTGTCACCAAGGCCAAATTTTCCAATTACCGGTGATTTTTCTTTGTTTCCAACTTTTGGATTCCAATCACCAGTGATAAGCAGCACTTCTTGGTTGCATATTTGGTCAATTTCAAACTGCAGAAGTTGATAAAAATCTTCAATTTCCTCATCTTTGACTTTGGTGGTTGGTGCATAGATTTGAATAATAGTAGTATTAACAGGTCTTCCTTGTAGGCATATGGATGTTATCCTATCACTGACAGCATTGTAATTCAAGACAGATCTTGAAACTTCCTTTGTGATGACGAATGCCACGCAATTCCTCTTCAATTTGTCATTCCCGACGTAGTAGATCATATGGTTATCTAATTCAAAATGCCCAAAAC
This sequence comes from Orycteropus afer afer, assembly GCF_000298275.1. Classification (NCBI taxonomy): domain Eukaryota; kingdom Metazoa; phylum Chordata; class Mammalia; order Tubulidentata; family Orycteropodidae; genus Orycteropus; species Orycteropus afer. Next base: position 1,600,641 of record NW_006921818.1, on the reverse strand, counting down.
CCATTCATTTCAACTCACTAATGCTTAGGATATCAATCTTTATACATTCTATTTCATTTTTGACAACTTCCAATTCTCCTAGAGCCATACTTTGTACATTCCATGTTCTGATTATTCATGGATGTTTGCAGCTGTTTCTGCTCAATTTGAGAAGTTCTGTGTCAGCACATGGAGGTCCTAAAAGAGTTACTTTATCCATATCATTAATGTTGGCTCCACTCTGATGAGGCAGCTCTTTCCCAGTCTTATTTTGAGTTCCTTCTGACCCAAGGGACTCATCTTCCTGCACCATGACAGACAGTGTTTTGAGATATTCATGAAGTTGCTCAGTAATGTATCAGACAGTGTTTCTCTGCTATTCATAAGGTACTTCCGTAGTGATACTGCCTCAGAAACCCAAGGAGGGGTCGCTATGAGTCAGGGCTGACTCGACAGCAAATAACAACAACAACAACAATTTTTGAGAAGTGGATGGCCTCCTCCTTCTTTCTAGTCTGTCATAGTCTGTAAGCTGCGCTGAAACTGTGCATGATGTGCAATTCTGCTGGCATCTGAAACACAAGTGGTAGAGCCTCAAACCTCTCAGCAATGTACAAGCTCCACAGGATGACAAACTGACAGACAAGTTTGTCTCTCTTAGCTGTTAGAAACCTCTGTGCCCTCCCCTTACCTAATTCCTACCTGGAACTTGCCACTTTGTGGTCGCTGGCCACTCCCTCCCTTTCCTGGCTCTAGGGGGCTGGGGGCCTAGCCTTGCCTCCCGCCACTTTTTACCTGGATATCCTGCCACTCTGGAGGTCCCCAGCCTCTCCTGCTCCCTTCCTCTGCTGGCTCTAGGTGGCCAATAGTAGGAAAATTATTTAAAATTATTAGTTGGAAAATTATTTCTTAACAAAATAAGACAATAAAATGGAACTGTGCATTTGAAAGCTCTCTGGGATATAAACTTGGTTTTTCCACAAATGAAATGCAGTATAAGAAATATCAATCAATAACCAATTACATTCCAGACACTTGCCTTCCAGAAGTTTTTCATTATGCCACCACGAAGAATACCTTGAGATCTAACACTAATATACTTATAGGAAGTATAACAAAATTTAACCAGCAGAACTTTGTCTGGGGGAGAACAGATAAAGGGAGAATATTCTATATACTGAAAAAGAAAAAGCACAGAAACGTGAAGTAATATGCTATTTTCAGAACACTAAAAATTTTAGGGGCACTCAAATTAGTATTTGTATGTTGAGGGGAATGAGCGGGAGGTTTTGAAAATGAAATGGAATGTTAGAAGCTGAAGGCGAATTGAGAGGTTAATGTGATCCTGTATTAGAGCCATTTTACCCTATATTGTAATTCTTAGAGGACTAGGAAAGGTCAAAATTATTAACCTCTCTATCTCCAGTACAAACAAAGAGTAGCCATGAAATATTTTGTTGAATACTTAATAAGTGAATGAATGCTAGGATTTCAGGTGTCATGAGAAAAAAGTTTAGAAATAATCCTAAAACAGAGAAGAACAAAGATTGTTTTTGGAAAATCATCTGTGCTTAAAATATGTAAACAGCAGAATGTTGGGATCCACCACTCTCTCATAAAGACAATGATTGCAGTTTGATGAATGGATTAGTGGGGAGAAAGACAAGAGGTAACCAGTTAAGAAGCAAAGACTGAAGAAAAGTTGATGTTTTTGAATTATGGTGTTGGTTAAGAATGCTCAAAATACTATGGACTGCCAGAGGAAGGAGAAAATAGGTCGCTCATGGTATGATCTGATGTGATCAGCTAACTAGTTGTAAGGGGATTAATGTAGGAATATTGTTGTTGTTGTTAAGTTCTGTCCAGTTGGCTCCAATTCCTAGAGACCCTGTGTGTAAGAGAACAAAATACTGCCTGATTGTGCTCCATCCTCACAATCCTTTTATACTTGAGCTCACAATTGTAGCCACTATGTCAATACATCTTGCTGATTGTCTTCCCCTTTTTTGCTGACCCTCTATTTTACCAAGCATGATATCTTTCTGTAAGAAATGGTCCCTTCTGACAACAAGATGAAAGTAGGCAAGACAAAGTCTGGCCATTCTCACTTTCAAGGAGCATTCCAGCTGCATATCTTCCAGGACAGACTTGCCCCTTCTTCTGGCAGTCCATGGTTTTTTGAGTACTCTTCACCAACACCATAATTCAAAGGCATCGAGTCTTCTTTGGTCTTCCTTATTCATTTTCCATCTTTCCCAGATATATGAGATAATTGAAAATATCATGGCTTGAGTTAGGTGCACCATAGTCTTCAGAGTGACATCTCTGGTCTTTAACACTTTAAAGAGGTCTTTTGCAGCTGATTTTCCCAATGGAATGTGACATCTTATTTCTTGATTGCTGCTTCCATGGGTGTTCATTGTGGATTGAAGTAAAAAGAAATCACTGACAACTTCAATCTTTTCTCCATTTATCATGAGGTTGCTTATTTGTCCAGTTGTGAGAATTTTTGCTTTTCTTCACTCAGCTGCTGGCTGCTGAGGTTGACAAGCCCAAGGTTACAAGTAAAAAGGCACATTCCTGATGTTACCAAACCACGTAGAAGGCCATTAATATAAGTCCATTGAAAGTCCCAAGGTCAGCAGAGGATGGCAAGTTGCTGAATGATGACTTGGCTACATGCAGGGTTCAAGCGTGCCATAAGCTAGAGACCATTCCCCAAGGCTTGTTCTTACATACAGGAAGCAGATCACATCCCTAAGGCAGCTATTCAGCTGCTCACAGCAGTTGATTACCTCATCATGTTGATTATTCTCCTCATGAGGAATATTGCATCCAGCTGCCCAGCCACTCAACCAAGCCCAGCCAAGTTGACACACAAACTTAACTACCACACAAGTGGAAGAATAACAAGATAAAGGAGCTGAAGGGAAGATTTCGAAGAGCAGCTTGAGAAAACAACATAAATTATTATAATGAAATATGCAAATATTTGGAGTTAGAAAACTAAAAGGAAAGAACATGCTCAGCATTTCTCAAGCTGAAATAACTGAAGAAAAAATTCAAGCCTTCAGTTGCAGTATTGAAACCTTCTATGGGCAAAATAGTGAGTGATGCAGGAAACATTGAAATAAGATAGAAAGAATGCAAAGAGTAACTACACAAAAAGAATTGGCGAATGTTCATCTATTTCAGGAGCTGGCATATGATCAAGAACCGATGGTATTGAGGAAAGAAGTTGAAGCTGCACTGAAGGAATTTGGCAAAAAACAAGGCTCCAGTAATTGATGGAGTACACATTGAGGTGTTTCAACAAACTTATCTTGTTCTGGAGGCACTCACTTGTCTATGCCAAGAAATTTGGAAGACAGCAATGTCACCAATAGACTGGAAGAGATTGATATTTGTGTCCATTCCAAAGAAAGGTGATCCAACAGAATGTGGAAATTATCAAGCAATATCATTATTATTGCATGTAAGTAAAATTTTGCTGAAGATAATTAAAGAACGATTGCCACAGTGTGTTCACAGAACTTCCAGAAATGTAAGCTTTATTTAGAAGATGTGGAATGAGAGAGATCATTTCTAATGTCAGATGGATCTTGGCTGAAAACAAGTAATACTACAAAGATGCTTCCTTGTGTTTTATTGACTATGCAAAAGCATTTGACTGTGTAGCTCATAACAAATTATGGATAACCCTGAGAAGAACGGAAATTCAAGAACATTTAATTGTGCTCATGAGGATCCTGTACATAGACTAGGAGTCTGTCATTTGAACAGAAAATAAGGAATACTTAGGAGCTCTGGTAGCAAAGTGCCTAAGGCACTTGACTGCTAACCAGAAGGCTGGCTGTTCAAACCCATCAGCCACTCCTCAGAAGGAAGATGGGGCAATCTACTTCCATAGTGATACTTCCTCAGAAACCCAAGGAGGGGTAGCTATGAGTCAGGTCTGGCTTGACGGCACATAACAACAACAACAGCAACAACAGCAAGCTTTAAAATCAAGAAGGGTATTTGTCAGGGTAGTATCATTTCACTATACTTATTCAGTCTGTATGCTGAGCAAATCATCCAAGAAGGTGGATTATATGAAAAAGAGTGGGGTGTAAGGATTGGAGGAAGACTCATTAACAACCTGTGACATGCAGCTGACACAATCTGGCTTGCTGAAAGCTAAGATGATTTGAAACACTAACTGATGAAGATTAAAGAATATGGTTTTCTGTATAGATTACACTTCAAGGTAAAGAAAATGAATACTCTCACAATTGGCTTCCAAAATTCTTCTAGGATTTTCTCTATTTTCCTCAACTTTGTAAGAGTTTTCCTTGATATGTTTCTCCTATTAAAGATACCTAAATATAATTCTTTAGAATTCCTTATCAGGGAGTTCCAATGCTGCTTCTTCCTCAGGGATGTGTTCCGGGTCTGTATCCTGGTCCTTTGTTTCTACTGCTTTATCTTGCTTCTTTGTGTGGACTATGATGGTCTGTTGACTCTGAGATATTGTGAAGTTTTTGTGTTTATATTTAATTGGTGATTGTTGGAATGATTGGCCTAGGATTTTTGTTTTCTTTGTATACATCTGAGTACATAGGGTGCTGTGCTCCTCTATTTGCTAGTTGGCAGAACTTATGCACTCACCATTTGTCTCCTTTCCAATTGTCTGACTCCTATATGTCTGTCCTGTCTTTGGCCAGCAGAGCCTATCCTTAGGTACCTGGAATCTGAATGAGAATGCTGTCGCTTTAAATATCCAAGATGGCCACCATATGTAAACATTCAAAATGACTGCACCCTCCGAACAGCTGAAAGTCTACAGCTCAGAGTGTCTCCTTTGCTGTTTCTCTTTTCAGTTGTCAGCTACTGGTGCAGTAGTCCATGCAGTCCTTGGTGAGCAGGGCTTATTTTTAGGTTAATTCTCAGGTCTTAACACCACTTGGATATACTCAGGCTGTCCATGCCATCAGGACAGCTGACAATCCGCAGCTCTGTTTGTCTCCTTACTCAATCAGATTCTTCTACTAATTGGTGTTTAATCTATTCTGTATCCTTCCTTTCAGAGCTCAGAGATCTAGGATTATCTTCTGTATCTGTGTCAATTGGTTTCTCTTTTCTTTGTTGAAGAAGGTCTGTGTAGCTTGTCTGCCTATTCCACCATCTTACCCGAAGTCCCTATCTTCACAATTGTACCTATAAGCAGCATCACAATAAATGGCAAAAAAATTGAAGTTGTCAAAGATTTCATATTACTTGGATCCACAATCAACATTCATGGAAGCAGCAGTCAAGAAATCAGACATTGTATTGTACTGGGAAAATCTTCTGCAAACGACCTCTTTACAGTGCTGAGGAACAAAGATGTCACTTAGAAGACTAAGGTGTACCTCACCAAGCCATGGTATTTTCAATCACCTCATATGCATGTGAAAGCTGGACAACAAATAAGGAAGATTGAAGGAGAATTGATGCTTGTGAGATGTGCTGGTGAAGAATACTTAAAGTATCATGGACTGACAGAATAATGAACAAATCTGTACTGTAAGGAGTGCAGCAGGAATGCTCCTTGGACTCAAGAATGATTAAACTTTGTTTCACCCACTTTGGTTATGTTTTCAGAAAGGACCATTCCCTAGAGAAGGATATCATGCTTGGTAAAGTGGAGGGTCAGAGAAAAAGGGAAAGACCCTCAGTGAGATGGATTGACACAGTGACTGCAATGATGGGCTCAAGTATAGCAAGGATTGTGAGGATGGCACATAACCAAGCAGTGTTTCATTCTGCTGTACATAAGATTGTTATGAGTTGGATCTGACTTGACTGCATCTAACAACAACAAGAAAAGAAGCATTAATTATTCTTCCATGTAGGTGAATGGATATTATCCTTTCATTGACAGCATTGTAATTCAGGATAGATCTTGAAACATTAATTTTGATGTTGAATATGTCTTCATTCCTCTTTAATATGTCATTCCCAGCTTAGTACAGTATATGATTGTCTGACTCCAAATGCCCAATACCTGCCATTTTAGTCAATAATGCCTAGGATATAGACCTTTATGTGTTCCATTTAATTTTTGGCAACTTCCAATTTTCCTAGATTCATACTTCATGCATTCTATATTCCAATTATTAATGCATGTTTGCAACTATTTCTTCCTATTTTGAGTCATGTCTCATCAGCAAATGATGGTCCTGAAAGCTTTATTCTATCCATATCATTAAGGTCTACTCTACTTTGAGGAGGCTACTCTTCCCTGTCATATTTTGAGTGTCTTCCAACCTGATGGGCTCATCTTCTAGCATCATACCAGACAACGTTTCAGGGCTATTCATAAAGTTTTCCAGTAATATATCAAACAGTGGTTTACTGCTGTTCACAAGGTTTGCAACGGCCATTATTTTTTTTCCCAAGAAGTTTTGTCCTATCTTTCTTCCTAGTCTGTCTTAGTCTGGAAGGTCCACTGAAATGTGTCCACCATGGGTGACCCTGCTGGTCTTTGAAATACCAGTGACATAGCCTCAAGCCTCATAGTAACATGCAAGCCACAACAGTATGACAAACTAACAGATGAGTGGTAGTGGTACCATCCTTACTCTGGTAACAGCTCAGTTACAATGTAAGGGAACTTTTTCTGGGTTGTGGCCTGCATCACTTTTTATCTTATAAGAGATAAGAGAGAGAGAAGTGAGCAGAAAAGGAGGGCCTTCAATGCTACTAGGAAATGAAAGTCAGGAGCAGAAAGTGTTCCTGGGTGGTAAAAACAGTTAATGTGCCTGACTGCTAAAAATAAGTAAATCAAAATTAAAAACAGTATCCAGTTGTCATCAAGTTGATTTTGACCCATGGTAACCTGATGTGTTTCAGAGTAAAACTGCATTCCCTAGAGTTTTCAATGGCTGTGATTTTTAATAGTAGATCAACAGGCCTTTCTTTTGAGCTACTCTGGGTGTATTTGAACTGCTTTAATTTCAGTTAGAGCAGTGAGCTTAACTGTGGTATGCTTAATATTTATGAATCAGCATGTTATGCATTATGTTTCTAGTACTATATTTAAAACCCATTGCCATTGAGTTGATTCTGACTGTAGCAACCCTGTAGGACAGAGTAGAACTGCCCTATAGGATTTCCAAAGCTATAAATCTTTACTGAATCAGGTTGCAGCATCTTTCTCCTGTAGATTGGCTGGTGGGTTCAAACTTGTGCACCCTTTGGTTGAGAAACTGAGTATTTTAACAGAGTCTTAGAGCTCCTATATTTATAGTTAGCAATATTTCATCAAGAAAGACATTTCCATGTGAAAAAATGTTCTGATTTAAATAATCAGGATTACTACTTAAATAATATTTTGTTAGTTGAATCCTTTCCTTCATGCTCGATATTTCTTTCCTTTTTTTTTTTTTCACTTTAATTTTGGTGAAAACATACATACACACCAAGACATTCAGACATTCACCAGTATAACATCTTCCACATTTACAACTAAGGGACATTAAAGACATGAATAACATATGACATTAATGACATATTCCATATATTCAATATTCAAAGTACTGTACTTTTTCAAAATATTCCACCACAATTAACATAAACTCAGTGCCCCAAACAACCCTTTTCCCCTCCCTCCTACCCATGGTGAAAGCACTAATAATCTTTTATCTATCTATCTATCTATATGCACACATACATATATATACAGAGTATATGAATATATACACATATATTCTGTAGAGATACTGCCTCCAAAACACAAGGAGGGGTTGCTGTGAGTCAGATCCAACTTGACAGCAGAGTTTTGGTTTGGCTTTGGTTTGCATGTATATATATATATGTATATGTATATACATATATACTCATATACACATATACATGTATACACATATATATATATACAAATATGCATATGTATATGTGTATACACATGTATATATATATATATATATATATGTATACACATGTATATTTTTTAAAAATTAATGAAACACTGCTGTTAAGTCAGATCAGACTCATAGTGACCCCTCCTTGGGTTGCCAAGGCAGTATCACTACAGGAGTAGATTGCCCAACCTTCCTTTCAAGGAGTGGCTGGTGGGTTTGAACTGCCAGTCTTCTGGTTAGCAGTCAAATACCTTAGGCACTAAGCCACCAGAGCTCGTATATGTATATATAGGTGTATACACATATATATTTTTGTTGTTGTTGTTGTTGTTTGTTTGTTTTTAAACATATCTAGCAAGTTTCTCTCCCCTCCCATCCCATCCCTGGTAACCAACAAAGAAAATTTTGTTCCATATATAAACCTCTCCTTGACCTTTTATAATAATGAACTCATACAATACATGTCCTTCTGTGATTGACCTATTTCACTCAGTATAATGTCCTGCAAGTTCATCAACATTATACAGTCTTTCAATGATTCTACATTATTCTTTATTGTTGCATAGTATTCCGTTTTGTATGCATCACAGTTTGGTTATCCATTCCTCTGTTGATGGACACTTAGGTTGTTTCCATCTCTTTGTTATTGTGAATAGTGCTGTGATGAACATGGGTGTGCATATATTTGTTTATGTCCTAGCTCTCACTTCTTTAGGATGTATACCTACCTACTAACGAGATTGCTGCATCAAATTATATTTCTATTTCCAACTGCTTAAGGAATCACCATGCCAATTTCTAAAGTGGTTGTGTCATTTTACAGTTCCAGCAGTGTATGAGAGTCTTGATCTTTCCACATCCTCCCCAGCATTTGTTATTCTTTGTCTTGTTGAACTTTGCTACTAGTGCTGACATGAGAGGGTATTTCATTGCTGTTTTGATTCATCTCACTCTTCTGGCTAATTATTGAGAATATTTCTTCATGTGTTTGTTGGTTGCCTGAATATCTTCTTTGGTGAAATGTCTGTTCATCTCTTCTGTTCATTTTCAAATTGGATTGTTTGTCTTTTTGGTGTTGAGGTGTGAGTTTTCCTTAAATTTTAGAGCTAAGTCCCTTCTCAGATATGTCATTGTCATTTATTTTTCTCTTTTTCCCAATCTGTAGGTTTTCTTATTACTCTTTTGGAAGAACTTTTTGATGTACATAAGAATTTAATTCTTAGAAGGTCCCAATTATCTAGTTTGTCTTCTGCTATTTGTGAGTTTTGAGTTATGCTTGGTAGTCTACTTGTGCCATAAATTTGGGCCCAGAGATTTGTCCCTATTTGTTCTTTGATGAACTTTATAGTTTTAGGTTTCACATCTAAGTCTTTGATCCATCTGAAGTTAGTTTTTTTTTTTATCGTGTGAGGTATGGATCTTGTTTCATTTTTCTAAAAATGAATATTCAGTTTTGCCAGCAACATTCATGAAAGAGACTATCTCTTCCCCAATTGAATGAATTTCTTTTCTTTTTTCTTTTTTTTAATTTTATTGTGGTTTGGATGTAAATTTACAGAGAAAATTTGTTTTACATTCAACAGGTAGTTCACATTTGATTTCACTCCCCAGTTATGATCCCTGACAATAACAAACTCTCCTCTCCTTCTGTGCCTGTGACTACCTCCTCCTTATGCTCTTCTTAACTATGCATTGCTGTCTGTCCAACTTTCCTTCTATGTGAATGCTGCCTCTGTGATGTCTTATGGCTAATGGCGCTAAGTGGTGCATCTCCCTAGAATAGGTGAGTGCATCGTCCTGGGGTAGGTGTTCTGCACGTAGGTCTTTCAACTGTTGGGCTGAGAGTGAATCCATGGGAGTAAGTCTATTTCTAGGCCCAAAGGGTAACCCAAGACTTGAGGGTTCCACCAGACTCTATCAGACCAGTAATTCTGGTCATTTTTGTGTTTTTGAATTTTCTTCCATATTTTTCCTCCCACTCTATGCAGAGTTTTGATCCCTTTCCAAGTGGTTGGCATTGGTAGTCAGGAACCATGTAGTTCTTCTGGTCTTGGGTCATGAAGGCTGAGGTCCTCCTGGTCCATCTTATCCTCGGACTAATTGTTTCCAGATACCTTTGATTTTCTTCACTCTTTTTTTTTTTTTTTTTATTCAGATGAGAAGAGACCAATAGTTGCATCATAGATAGCCAATATATAGTTTTTAAGACCCCAGTTTCTACTCATCAATGTAGGTTTCAGAACAAGATTTTTATGTACTGTCTTGTGCCAATTGATCATGATGTTCTCTGAGACTATGGTCCTGAGTTGCCAGGCCCTGTGTTTGGTTGTCTCAAGGTGTTTGATTGTCTCTGAGAAGTTACTTCAATTCTGCCTTCTGTTGTTTTTGTAATGCATGTAGCTAATTTTGTAGCACAACTGCATACATAAGATTATCTTCAGCTGAATCTATCCTTGGTCTAGGATATATTCCTGTTCATCTATCCCCACCTGATCATTTCACCTGTCTATGCATTTATTTGTAGCCTGGCATGGTAGTTAAGGTTGTGTGTCAACTTGGCCGGGCCTAGTTACTACCCATGATGAGACTGACAATCAACTCCATGGCATGATCTACCATAAGTAGCTGAGTAGCTACTTTAGCGATGTAATCTACTTCCAGTATATAAGAAGTAGCTTTGGCAATGGTCTCCAGCTTATGGCATGCTTGAACCCTGCATGTAGCTGTATTGTTGTTCAGCAGCCTGCCATGCTTTGCCAACCTTGGGACATTCAATGGACTTGAATTAATGGCCAGATGTGGTGGTTATATTTGTGTGTCAACTTGATTAGGCCTGGTTGAGTGGTTGGGTAGCTGGTGGTAGTTATTTCCCATGATGAGACTGGCAATCAACTCCATGGTGAGATCTAACACAAACAGCTGAGTAGCTGTCTTTGGGATGTGGTCTGCTTCCTGTATATAAGGAGAAGCCTTGGGAATGGTCTCTAGCCTGTGGCACGCTTGGACCCTGCATGTAGCCATGTAATTGTTCAGCAGCCTGCTATGCTCTGCTGACCTTGGGACTTACAATGGACTTAACTTAATGGGCTGCGGTGTGGTTTGGTAACATTGGGACTGTGCCTTTTTACTTGTCAAACTTAGGGCTTCTCAGTCTGAGCAGCCAGCAGCTGTCTGAATGAAGAAATGCCTCTAGCTCCAGTGGGCTGGGAGCAGGAAGCAGAGCTGGACCCCAAGGCTGAGGGGCTTTTACCCAGCGCCTAGAGCCTGGCGCTTTGAACTTGGACTTAAAGCCTCCAAATTGTAAGAATAAACTCCTGTTTGTTAAGGGCATCCCATTGGTGGTATATTTCTTGTCAGAGCAGCATGAGGTAACCAGAACACCTGCCTTGTGATTTGGTACCATTCGGGGCTGTTCCTTTTTACTGGCCAACCTTGGGCTTGTCAGTCTCAGCAGCCAGCATCTGTCTAAGTGAATAAATGCCTCTAGCTTCAGTGGGGCAAGAGCAGGAGGCAGAACTGAAGCCCAAGGTTGAGGGGCTTTCACCCAGCCCCTAGAGCCTGGCACTTTGAACTCAGACTTAAAGCCTCCAAATTATTAGAGAATAAACTACTGTTTGTTCAATCCATCCCATCTGTGGTATATTCTTGTCAGAGTGGTACTAGGTAACCAGAACACCTAATGTTTGATGCTAGTGGTAATGCAATATTGTGCTTATACTAGTATTTGCTTCTATTGTCTATATCTTATGTGCATATTTTAGTGCTCTTCCTTTCCCCAGTGTCATCATGCTGGTCACAGACTCTTTCCATACCTTCCCTCCCCTCACCCCAATCATCATGTGCACCCCAACTACACTGAAATTTCCTGTCCTCTTTCTTCCCATCCCAGGTAACTAACAAAGTGAATTTCCTTCCCTGAGTAAACCTTTCCTTGACTTTTTACAAAAATGGGCTCATGCAGTATTTGTCCTTTTGCAATAGATTTATTTCATTCAGCATAATTTCCTCCAAATTGATCTTAGTTGTGAGAGGATCTGTGTGTTCTATATTATTCTTGAATATCACATAGTATTTGTGTTAGGCTGGGTTCTCTAGAGAAGCAAAACCAGTAAAGTTTATACAGAGACAGAAAAAGAAATTTATCTTAGGAAAATGGCTCATACACTTATACGAGCTGGCAAGTCCCAAGTTCTTGGATCAAACATCAAGCTGGAGTCTTTTCCTGACTCATGCAGCTGTAGGGGCTGACAAGCTAAGGGTTGGCAGGCAGTATACTAGCTGTTGACTCCAACAAATGATGAATCCAAGATCTCCAGGCCAAATGGTGGATTGTTTGTTCTTGGACAGTTGTAGGCAGCACCACAGAATCACAAGCCACAGACGAGTATCTCTTTTTCCCAGGATGTCCATAAATATATTGGAGGCAAACCACACCCCTAGAGAAACTCCCTTTCAGCAGATTGGCTTCTCAAAACACACACATCCAATCTCATCATGGGAATTACCCACATCACAACTGCTTAAACTTCCCAGAATTGTGGTCCAGCCAAGTTGACACACAACTCCAACTATCATAGTATTCCATTGTGTGGAATACCACAGTTTAGTTATCCATTCATCTATTGATGGGCATTTAGGTTGTTTCAATCCCTTTGCTGTAGTGAATTGTGCTGCCATGAACATGGGTGTGTATATGTCTGATTTTGGCCCTTTGTCCAACATCACCTAACCACTGACCATAGGTGGATAAATCTATCTTTGGGTTCTCAATTCTGTTGTATTGGTCAATTATGTGTCTGTTTTTGTACCAATACAAGGCTGTTTTGACTATTGTGGCTGTATAATATGTTTTAACATCTGGGAGTATAAGACCTCTTATTTTGTTCTTCTTTACCAGAAGTCTTTGCTTATCCAAGAACGCTTTCCTTTCCGTATAAAATTAGTGTTTTTTTTTGTTGTTGTTGTTGTTGTTTGTTTCCATGTCCTTAAAAAATGTTGATGGAATCTGGATCAGGGTTGCATCGAATGTATAGATTGCTCTGGGTATCATTGACATTTTCACAATATTCAATATTTTTATCCAGGAGCATGGTATGTTCTTTAATTTATATAGATCTCTTATAGTTTCTTGGTACAGTGGTTTATAGTTTTCTTTGCATAGGTCTTTTGTGTTCCTGGGGAGATTAATTCCTAAATATTTTATCTTTTCAGTAGCTATTGTAAAGGGTATTGATTTCCTCATTTCCTTTTCAGAGACCTCTTTGCTGATGTAGAAGAATCAACTGATTTTTATATGTTGATCTTGTATCCTGTCAGTATGCTAAATCTTTCAATATGTTCCAGTAGTTTTATTCTTGTGTCTCTTGGATTTTCTATGTATAGGATCATATCATTTGCAATTAAGGACAGTTTCACTTCTTCCTTACCAATCTGGATGTCCTTTCTTGCCTTATTGCCCTGGCTAAGACTTCCAATACAATGTTGAACAGATGTGGTGATAGAGGATATCTTTGTCTGCTTCCTGTTTACAAGGGGAATACTCTCAGTCTCTCTCCACTGAGAATAATGTTAGCTGATGGTTTTGCATAACCTCCCAAAAAAACAAACTAATTGTCATAGAGTTGATTCCTACACATATCAACTACCTTGTGTTTCCAAGGCTGTAAATCTTTACAGAAATAGATCATCGCATCTTCCTTCCATGGAATGGCTGGTGGGTTTGAACCACTGATGTTGTGGTTAGCAGCCAAATGCCTTATCCACTACCCCACCAGTGTTGGTTTTGCATATGTGCTTTTTCTTATTTTGAGGAATTTCTCTCCTATTCCTATTTTTCTGAGAGTTTTTTTTTATTTTTTAATTGCTAATGGGTATTGGATTTTATCAAATGCCTTTTCTGTATCTATTGATGTGTTCATGTGGTTCTTTTCCTTTATTTTACATTGATTATTTTTATCAGGTTGGACCATCCTTGCATACCTGGTATGAATCCCACTTGATCATATGTATTATTTTTGATACATTATTAGAGTCTATTGGCTAGGATTTTGTTGCAAATTTTTGTGTCCATATTCATAAAGGATATTAGTCTGTAGTTTTCCTTTTTAGTGGGGTATTTCCTGGTTTTGGTATCAGGGCTACCCATCCTGCATAAAATAAATTTGTGATGATTCCATCCTTTTCCATGTTCTGGAATAGTTTAAGTAAGATTGGTGTCAGTTCTTCTCTGAACATTTGGTAGAAGTCTCCAGTGAAATTATCTGGGCCAGGAATTTTGTTGTTGTTATTGGTAACTTTTTATGATCTGTTGATCTGCTCAATTTGTTGTGGATGTGTTCAAATTTTCTACCTCAGTCAGTGTTAATTTAGGTAAGTATTGTGTTTCTAGAAATCTGTTCATTCTTCTAGGCTCTGAAATTTGTTGGAGTACAGTTCTTCATATTATTCTGATATCATTCATTTTATTTCTGTTGGTTCTATTGTGACCTCACCCTTTTTGTTTCTTATTCATGTTATTTGCATCTTCTCCTTTTCCTTTGTTAAATTTGCCAGTGATTTGTCAACTTTATTAATCTTTCAGAGAACCAACTTCTAGGATTGTTGATTTTTTCTATTGTCTTTCTATTTTCTGTTTTATTTATTTCTACTCAAATCTTTATTATTTCTTTTCTTCTACTGACTGTAGGCTTTTTTTTTTTTTTTTTTCCCTGCTGCTCTTTGTCTACTTGTTGGAGATGTTGAGGTAAGATGTTGATTTTGGTTCTTTCTTCTTTTTTGATGTGTGCATTTATTGCTATAAATTGCTCTCTGATCACTGTTTTTGCTGTGTCCCAGAGATTTTGGTGTATTTTGTTTTCATCCTTGTTTAATTTGAGGAAATCTTTTATTTCATTTTTTTATTTATTCTATTACCCAGTGGTTTTTAAGGAGGATGTTGTTCGGTTTCCATGTATTTTCTCTTTTTCCTTTCATCTTCCTAATGTTGATTTCTAATTTTATATCACTGTGATCTGAAGAGATGCTTTTTAGTACTCCATGTTTTAAAATTTATTGAGGCTTGCTTTGTAGCCTAACATATTGTCTATACTGAGAATGTTTCATATGAGCTGGAAAAGAATACATATTTTATTGTTTGGGGGTGAAATGCCATTCACCAAACTGGTGTGGGGTGTAGGAGTAACAAGGGGAATGTCGAACCTTTCAGGTCTTCAGCCTGCAGTGAGGTTGCCTATGCTAGTCTTGGCAAGTGGAATCTATTCTTAGTTTGCTGCTTTGATCAGAAAGCCACTTGCAAATATTCAAAATGATTGTGCCTTCAGGACAGCTGGCAGTCCACAACTCAGTTTGTCTCCTTCTTCACTGTTTTCCTTTCCAGTTATGAGCTACGAGTGCAATTGTTTATGCAGTCCTTGGCCAGGAGAGCTGATTCTTAGGTTCCTGTCTCAATCAGAACACCACTTGTGAATATTCAAATTGGCCGTGCCATTAAAACACTGATTGTCCATAGCACCGTCTGTCTCCTTAGTCATTGTTTTCATTCAGGTTCTTCTACTAGTTAAAATTTAATCCACTCTGTGTCTTTCCCTTAAAAGGTCAGGGTTCCATGATTATCTTCTGCATCTATTTCAATTCATTTTCATTTCTTTGTTGCAGAGGGTCTGTGTAAATTATCTTCATATAGCACCATCTGACTGGAAGTCTGGAAATTTATTATTTTTATTGTGTTATTATTGCAAATCATAAACAGAATACACACAGAGAGACCCACATATAAGTTACTGCACATCTTATATTTCTTTGGTACAATTGTTTTAAAGTTTAACTTTCTGGATTAAATAGTATTCATATGTTAAGGCTTTAATACATAGTGTCAAAATGATTACTAAATAGTTTGTTCCAACATATTGACAGAAGATGTATGTCTCCTCCAATCAGTCACCAACTGTTTGTCTTCTTTTTTTATTTGCAGTACTGATAGGTGAATAATAATAATATTTTGCTATAGTTTGCATTTTATGAACACTGAATTCAAACATCTTTTCATACAGTATTTTCTTCCCAGTTTTTTAAAATTCATTTTACATCACAGAGCAAAAACATTAATCCTTCATATTTAACCTAGTCATCAGAACAACTACAAACTCAGGGTCCCAAGTTACTATAATGTCTGGTTAGAATGGTTCCATTTGCTTATTGAGTAATTAATTAAATAGCAGAACTCTCCATCTTTTACAATTCATTCAGTTAACTAGGTGAGTGTGTAGGAATTTGTGTTTAGATATGTATTTTTGTGTGTAGGGAATATTATCAGTAATGATCTTGGATGAAATTTTCCATTCCATGGCCTTAGGTTCAAATTTAGCAATGAATCACAGACACAAACTCACTATGACATGATCTTTATTTTCTCTTCATTTTTTCCCCAAAATTCCTGCTAAAATGAAACTTTTTTTTTTTTTTTTTTAACTTCTGAATAAGGTTAGTGCTGATACAGAAGGTGGATGAATTTTGAACTTCCAAACATGCTAAGTGAAAGAAACTAGTTTTAAAAGACCACACATTTTATGAGTTCAACTATATGAAATATTCAGAATAGGGAAATGTCAATTAATGATTGTGCAGGGCTGGATTCATAGGGGGAAGTGGGGAGTAAATGCCAATGGATATTGAGTCTCTTTTTGGAGAGATGAAACATTTCTGAGTTTGTGTTGATGATTATACAGTTATGTGACTATACTAAAAAGATTGAATTGTACACTTAAACATACAAGTACATACACACAGACCAATTGTGGTTATTCAATAATAGTTTCTATATCCCATTAATCTAATTAATCTTAAATGGACATTGTCAGAATCATAGAAAATAACTGAGGGTGATTTTATAAAATATGTTACTTTTTCCTAATCCCATTCCTATTTCCTGGGACATCCTTGGTGAAAGGAAAAAAAAAAAAACAACTTACATATAAACTTTGAATTTGGAAAAGCTCCTCAAATGCTGCAGGTTCCTTAATGATAATGTTATCCTTTGATAAAGAATAGAATACTTTGAGCTTTCTTGCATTCATCCTCTTTCTACTAGATTCAGCTTTTAAGGAATCATATTTTTCAAGTTTCTTGGCTCATTTTTGATATGAAAATAATATCTACATAATAATGTAGTTTGAAGGTATCACCCCTAAAATCAAGAATATATGAAGATAAGTATTTAAATGTGGAGTTTTACTCTGATAAGGAGCAATAAAATGTCTTATGTTCCACATAAAACAGAATTGCTTTCAAAGATCTAATTTCTTTGATTTGAACATGCACAAGAAAGATTAAACTTTATCTACATTTGTTTGTACTTTCACAGAACTAATATGTTTCATTAGTTTCCATTAACCTGTGCTATATATTCCATTATGATATAAAAGTATCATTTTAAAATCTTAATTACATCTAATTCTCCATCATATGTCTACATTCATATATATATCCTCTTTTCATGTTTTAAAGGAAATACATATATATTGTAAAAGGAATAAATATAATTTATTTTCAAAATGAAAGCACACTCTTATATATTTATGAAATACACAAAGCTCATAGTCTTAAATCTTTACTACTAAGTTGTTTAACACCAACTCAGAGGTTCTGCTCACCAAAACTCATGGTTTAATTCTTTCACTAGTAAAGATATAATAAGAAGTCAATACTTATGTCATTAATTAGTTTCCTTATACTAGAACTTTAGTATTTACAATTTGCAAGACTTTGTATCATCAATTAGTACTATTCTTTGTGTGATGTTTTAATTTTAGCCATATAAGACTTCCATTTTTAAGAAGTAAAGCTTTTAAATATTATTAATACCAATTATTCAATGATTTGGCATTTCAACACTATTCAAATGCAACAACATATATTTCAACTATTACTCTTAGGTGTTCCAAAATTATACCATCACCCTTAACAGAAGCTCAGTATCCCTTAAGTAATTAATTATTCTTTCCTTCTCCATCCTACTTGGTCAAATGATTGTCATTAACTTTGGTCTCTACACACTGCTCTATTTTATATAGTTCATATAGTGAGATCATGTTGTTGTTGTTGTTATGTGCCATCAAGTCAGACCTGACTCAAAGCAACCCCTCCTTGGGTTTCCAAGGCAGTATCATATTCATATTGCTTATTTCACTCAGCATAATATTGTCAAGGTTCATCCATGTTGTAGCATGTATCAGGACTTCATTTCTTTTTACGTTGTTGTTATGTGCCATCGAGTCTGCTCCAAGTCATAGAGCCTATGTACAACAGCACTGAACACTGCCTAATCCTGTGCCAGCCTCATGATCCCTGAGCCCATTGCTGCAGCCACTGTGTCAATCCATCCTGCTGAGGGTCTTCCCCTCTTTTATGGACCCTCCATTTAGCAAGCATGACATCCCTCTCCAGAGAATGGTCCCTTCTGATAACACGACCAAAGTAGGTGAAGCAAAGTCTGGCCGTTTTTGCTTCCAAGGAGCATTCCAGCTGCACTTCATCCAGGACAGATTTGTCAATTCTTTTAGCAGCCCATGGTACTATTAGCATTCTTTGTCAATACCACAACTCAAAACATCAATTCTTCTTCGGTCTCTCTCCAGCACTTGAACGAGGTATTTGCAGCCAATTTGTCCAACACACTATGTCTTTTGTACTTCCATTGGCGTTGATTGTAGAATGAAGTAATATGAAGTCTTTGACAAATTCAATCCCTTCTCCATTCACTGTGATGCGGTTTATTGGTCCAGTTGTGAGGATTTTTTTTTTTTTTTAATTAAGATGTAATCCATACTGCAGATTTCACTCCCTAATCTTCATCAGTAAGTAGTCCAAATCATCCTCCTGTCAGCAAGCAAAGCTATGTCATCTGCATATCTCAGGTTGGTAATGAACCTTCCTCTCATCCTGAAGCCACGTTCTTCTTCATACAGTCCAGCTTCTCAGGTTATTTTGTTGGCATACTTATTGAATGAGTATGAAAGAATACAACCTTAGTGCACACCCTTCTTGATTTTAAACTATGCAGTATCCTCTTGTTCTCTTTGAATGACAGACTCCTGGTCTATGTACAGTTTTCTCATGATTACAATTTAGTGTTCTGGAATTCCCATACTTTTCAATGTCATCCACAATTTGTTACGATCTACACAATTGAATGCCTTGGCATAGTCAATAAAACACAAGTAAACATCTTTCCGGTATTCTCTACCTTGAGCCAAGATCCATCTGATATCAGCTATGATATCCCTCACTCCACATCTCCTTCTGAATTCAACTTGCATTTCTGGAAGTTCTCTGTCAATATACTGCTCAAACTGTTTAATTATTTTCAGTAAGATTTTACTTGCATGTGATATCAATGGTATTGTTTGGTAATTTTCATATTCTGTGGGATCACCTTTCTTTGGAATGGGTACAAATATGGATCTCTTCCATTCAGCTGACCAAGTAGCTGTCTTCTAAATATCTTGATATAGCTTAGTGAGTGCCTCCAAAGCAGCATCTGTTTGTTGAAACATCTCAATGAGTATTCCATTAATTCCCTGAGCCTTGTTTTTGACCACTTTCTTCAGTTCAGCTTTGACTTCTTCCTTCAATAACATTGGTTCTTGATCATATGCCAACTTTTGTAATGGATGATTATTTGCTAATTATTTTTGGTATAGTGACTCTGTGCATTCCTTTCATCTTCTTTTGATGTTTCCTGCAGCATTCAATGTATTGCTCATGGAATCATTAAATATTTCTATTCGAGGCTTAAATTTTTTCCTCAGTTCTTTCAACTTGAGAAATGCCTAGAATGTTTTCTGCTTTTGGCTTTCCAACTACATGTCTTTGTACATTTCATTATAATAATTGACTTTGTCTTCTTGAGCTGCTTTTTGAACTCTTCTGTTCAGCTTTTTTATCCTACCATTTTTTCCATTTGCTTTAGCTACTCTGCATTCAAGGACAAACTTCAGAGTCCCTTCTGACATCCATTTTGGTCTTTTCTTCCTTTCCTGTCTTTTTAATGACCTTTCACTTTCTTCACATATGTTGTTCTTCATGTCATCCCACAATTCTTCTGGTTTTCTCTCACTGGTGCTCAATGCGTCAAATCTATTCTTTACGTGGTCTCTAAATTCAGGAGGGATATACTCAAGGTCATATTTTGGCTCTTGTTGACTTCCTTTAATTGTCTTTAGATTCATCTGGAACGTATATGAGCAGTTGATGCTCTGTTCCACAATCAGCTCCTGGCTTTGTTTTGGTTGAAGATATTGAGCTTCTCCATTGCCTCTTGCCACAGATATGGTCAATCTGATTCCTGTGTACTCTGTCTGGTGAAGTCCACATATATAGCCAATGTTTGTGTTTTTGAAAAAAGACATTTGCAATGAATAAGTTGCTGATCTTACAAAATTCTATTATGTGATCTCTTGTGTCATTTCTATCATCAAGGTCATATTATCTAACTGCTGGTGATTCTTAGTTTCCAACTTTTGCATTCCAGTCACCAGCCATAGTCAATCTATCTTGATTGCATGTGTGGTCAATTTCAGACTGCAGAACTCAGTAAACATATTCAATTTCTTTGTCTTTGGTTTTGGTAGTTGGTGCATAAATTTGAATAATAGTTGTATTAACTTGTCTTCCTCCTAGGTGTATGGGTATTATACTATTACTGACAGCATTGTACTTCAAGATAAATCTTGATACATTCTTTGTGATGATGAATTCCACACTATTCTTCTTCAATTTGTCATTCCCAGCATAGTAGATCATATGATTGCCTGATTCAAAATTGCCAAAACCAGCCCATTTCAGTTCAGTAATGCTTATGATATCTATCTTAATGAATTCCATTTCATTTTTTACAACTTCCTATTTTCCTAGATTGATACTTCATACATTCCATGTTTGCAATTGTTCATGTATATTTTCACCTGTTTCTTTTCATCTTGAGACATGCCACATCAACAAATGTGGGTCTTGAAAGTTTTCCTATATCCATATCATTGAAGATCAGCTCTACTTTTAGGAGGCAGCTCTTCTCCAGTTGTATTCTGAGTGCCTGCTGGCCTGAGGAGCTCATCTTCTGATCCTATATCACATAATTTTTCTGGGCTGTTCATAAATTTGTCCAGAAATATATCAGACAGTATTTCACTGCTGTTCATAAGGTTTTTACTGGCCAATTCTTTGAGAAGTGGATGGCCTCTTTGTTCTTCTGAGTCTGTCCTAGTCTAGAAGCTCTGCTGAAACCTGTTTACCATGGGTAACCCGGCTGGCACTTGAAACACTGGTGGCAGAACCTCCAATCTCACAGCAACACTCAAGCCACCACAGTATGACAGACAAGTTTGTCTCCTTTAGTTGTTCCAAACTGCTCTGCTCATTTCCTGGTCTCCTGCATCCTGCTCATTTATCTGGCCTGGCCCTGGGGCGCCTCAATGCATAAAAACTCCCATCTTCCACTGGTCCCAGGGCTGAGTAATATTCCATTGTATGCAAGTACCACAATTGCTATCCATTCATTTGTTGATGAAAATTTAGCCTGTTTTCACATTTTTGCTAATGTGAATAGTGCTACAATGATCATTGGGGTACAAGTATTTGTTTGTGTTCTTGTTTTCAATTTTTATGGTTATATACATAGGCCGAAATTTCTACATCATATAGTAATTCTATACTCAAGTTTTTGGAGAACAACAAAATTGTTTTCCACAGTTAATGCACCATTTTCCAATCCCACCAACAATGGATGAGGGTTCCCATTTTTCTACATTCTCACAAACACCTTTGACTTTCCATTTTTGGAATCATAGCATTTCTAGTGGGAGTTAAGTATTATTTCATTGTGGTTTGATATCCATCTCCCTAAGATATTGAACATCTTGTCACGTGTGCTATTTGAATATCTTCTTTGGAGAAATATCTGTTAATGCTGTTTGTCTATTTTCTGATGAACAAAATTATTATTATTTTTTTAAAAATTTGATGAAGTCTTATTTATTTCCTTTGTCTTTCACTGTTAATGATTCAGCATTATATAAAAAAAAAATATTATTGAAAATTAAACCATGAACCATTACCCCTATATTTTCTTCTAAGAGTTTTATAGTTTATATTCTTACATGTAGTTTTTTGATCCATTTTGAGTTAGTTTTTGTATATGGTGTGAGGAACTGGGCAAGAATATTCTTTGGCACATGGAAACCCAGTTGCCTTAGCATCATTTATTAGAGAGATTTCTTTTTTCCCCCCTCATTGGATAAAATTAACCCTCTTGTTAAAAATCAATTGATCTTACATATATGGGTTTATTCTGGACTTTCCATTCTAGCCTATTGGTCTGTAGGTCTATCATTATATTGTATCACACTGATTTCATTAATATACCTTTATATTTGGTATCGGAAAGTTTGAGTCTTGCTTTGTTCTTCTTTTTCAAGATTGTTCTTGTTTTCAGGTCCTTTCCAGTTCCATATAAATTTGAGGATTAAGTTTTCCATTTCTGCAAAGAAATTTGTTAGAATTTTGATGAATATTGTGATGAATAAATCTTTTTATTGCTTTAAATATATGTGAGTGATTTTCTGTCTTGCTACACCATCCCTTTCCTGGTCATTTTTATATACATAAGAGGATATTGTTAGGGCTTTTTGGTTAAGCCTATTTTCATTTCTGTGTTGCTTGCTTCCAGTCTGTTATATATTGGGACAAAAGACAATGCATGACATTTACCAATTTCTTTTTTCTTTTTTGTATCTACGGAGTCATTATGTCTTGTTGAGAGTCTTCCCTTCTTCTCTGACCCTCCACTTTACTAAACTTAATATCCTTCTCCAGAGACTTGTCTCTTCTGATAACATAAATAAAGTAGGACAGATGAAGTTTGGCTATTCTCTAAGGAGGATTCCAGTTACATTTCTTCCAAAATAGATTTGTTCATTCTTTTTTCAGTCCATGGTATTTTCAGTATTCTTTGCTAACACCACAATTCAAAGGTATCAATTCTTCAGTATTATTTGTTGTCCAACTTTCACTTGCATATGAGGCAGCTGATAATACCATGGCTTGAGTCTGGTGACATTCATTAGTCTTCAAAGAGACACCTTTGTTCTCTAATGCTTTAAAGTGGTCTTTTGCAGCATATTTGCCCAGTACAACACATAGTTGATTACTTGACTGCTACTTCCATGAGTATTGATTGTTGTTGTCGTTATTAAGTACTTCAAGTAGAATCCAACTCATAGCAATCCTACAAACAACAGAATGAAACACAGCCCTTTCTTGCACCAACCTCATAATCCTTGCTATACTTGAGCCCATCATAGTAGTCACTATGTCAATCCATCTTGTTGGGGGTCTTCCTCTTTTTCACTGACCTTCCACTTTATCAAACATGATGTCCTTTTCCAGGGGATGATCCTTTGTGAGAACATGACCAAAGTAGTTGAGATGAAATCTGGCCATTTTCTTTTCCAAGGAGCATTCTGGCTACGCTATTATTTCCAGGACAGATTTTTTCATTCTTCTGGAAGTACATGGTACAGTATTCTTCACCAATATGACAATGCAAAACATCAACTCTTCTTCAGTCTTCCTTCTTCATTGTCCAGCTTTCACATGAATATGAGGTGATTGAAGATACCATGGCTTGGGTTAGGCTCACATCAGTCTTGAAAGAGACATCTTTGCTCTTTAGCACTTTAAACATGTCTTCCTCAACAGATTTGTCCAGTGCAATGCATCATCTGATGCCTTGAATACCGATTCCATGGGTGTTGATTGTGGAACCAAGTAATATGAATCTTTAACAAATTCAATCTTTTCTCCATTTATCATGATGTTGCTTAGTGGTCCAGTTGTGACAATTTTTGTTTTCTTTATTTTGAGGTGTAAGGCATGCTGAAGATTGTAGTCTTTAATCTTCATTAGTAAGTGTTTAAAGTCCTCTTCACTTTTGCAATGAAGGTTGATTCATATGCATATTGAAGATTGTTAATGTGGTGTTAATCACCACACCTCTGTCAATTTGTTATACTGTGTTGCCTTGTGTTGCTTTAAGGCTGGAGGCAATACTACTTGTTTTTTGAATACCAGCAAGGTCACCCATAGTAGACAA
>NW_006921818.1:1575684-1576186 GCF_000298275.1 Orycteropus afer afer | reverse complement strand
AACAAAAGAACAAACAAATCTGTCTTGGAGGAAGTGAAGCTGGAATGCTTCTTGCAAACAAGAATGGCCAGACTTCATCTCACCTACTTTGGTCATGTTATTGGAAAGGACCATTCCCGGGAGAAGAATATCATGCTTGGTAAAGTAGAGGGTCAGTGAAGAAGGGGAAGGCCCTCAATGAGATGGATTGATATAGTGGCTGGAATGATGGGCTCAGGTATAGTGAGTACTGTGAAGATGGTGTAGGACAAGACAGTGTTTTGTTATGTTGTACATGGGTTGCTATGAGTTGGAGCCAACTCAACAGCACCTAACAACAGCAACAGTACATTTATACTGTGTGTAGGCATTATATCATAAAAGAAGTATCATAGTTAATTTTCCCCCAGGTTCATATTATTTGTTATAACAACAGTAGGGCCTATCCAATCTTGCAGTGATGGGAAATTAATATAATTTTATTTAGATTATATTTATGTGTGTATGTATTTGTATATATATA
>NW_006921818.1:1548699-1575004 GCF_000298275.1 Orycteropus afer afer | reverse complement strand
TTTTTTTTTTTCCTTTTAATCTTTATGAAGGCAGATTGTAGGTCATTCTACTACAGAGACACTAGGTTGATTAGAAATGCCAGTGGTTCAATTAGCAGTCAAATTCTTAACTTGGTCCATAAAGCACACTCAAACCCACTGCCATCAAGTTGATTTGATGCATAGCAACCCTATAGTACAAAGTGGAACTGCCCCATAGAGTGTTCAAGACAATTAATCTTCATAGAAGCAAACTATCCCAGCAGCTGGTGGGTTTAAACCTCCTATCTTTTCCTTAGAAACCAAGTGCTTCAAATACTGTACCACCAATTCCTTGTTCCATGATAAATTCAAACCAAACTCACTGCTATCCAGTCAATTCCAACTAATAGTGACCCCCTTTCAATTTCTGAGGTGTTAAATCTTTTTGGAGGTAGATTGCACAGTCTTCCTTCTGTAGAGTGACTGGTGAGTTCAAACTGCCAACCTTCTGGTTATCTGTCAAATGCCTTAGCTTAAGCATTATACCACCAGAGTGTCTTTGTTTCATAATAATATTAAAAAGAAAAAACTACCATCAAGTCAATCTTTACTCATCACAACCCCACCTTGGGTTTCTGAGGCAATATCTCTATGGAAGTAGATTGCCCAGTCTTCTTTCTGAAGAGCGGATGGTGGGTTTGAACTGCCAGACTTCTTATTAGCAGACAAATGCCGTAGTCTCTACACCACCAGAGCTCCCTGCTCCATAATAAGGTTAGTAAATTAAGGATATCTATGTTGTGTCTGAGAAACTAAAATTCTAACAAGCATCTCAGGTTATATTTATGTGCACTAAAGTTTGAAAACAAGAGTACTGGAATTAAGAGAGAAGAGACTAGAAATTGGGAGTTATTTCTTCTGATTCATCGACCCAAATGCTCAAGATCCTTTGATTAAGATGTTGCCATGTTGCCCAATAAAAACTCTCACCCAAAGAAATATTTATTCAAAATAATACAATAATTTTTAAAACTGCAAAAAAAGGAAAATATCAGTATTGAAGATGAGGTTGAATAAACACATGAAATGTATTAAATATAACATTTAAATGATTTTATTTAAAATAATTTAAATTATTTTCATTGATTATTTTGAAAGCATCTGAATATCTCAAGATAAAGCTCTAATCTTTATCAATGACAAGGTAAAAAGATTGAGATTGGATTTGTCTTTATATTAGGGTCTATTTCCAAATATAATTGTGAATTTTTAATCATACTGTGTAATAGTCACAGACATACTAATTTCAAGTGATGTTTGGGAGACTCAAATCTAAGCAATGAAAATCATTTGGGATGCACACCTAAAATCTGATTTTAGAATGCATTGGCTGGAATGCTTATATTTAATAGAAATGTTTCAATATCATGTATGTCTCAAAAGATATTTATCTTCTCCAACAATCAGAAAAAGAGCAGCAAAAAAAAGAGCCTAGAGTCACCAGAAGAAAACAAATAATAAAAAATTGAGTAGAAATAAATGAAACAGGTTGATTGTTTGAAAAGGTTTTTTTAAAAAATCAACAAACGAATGGCAAACTTAACAAAGGAAGAAAAAGAGAAGATGCAAATAATACAAATAAGAAATGAAAGGGGTAATGTCACAACAGAACCAACAGAAATAATAAAGATAATATCCGAATACTGTGAATAACTATACTACAATAGATTTCAAACCTAGAAGAAATGGACATATTTCTAGAAACACACTACTTATGTAAGCTAACACAGACTGAGATAAAAAACTGGAACAGACACATAACAAAAGAAGAAATTCAACAAGTCATAAAAAAACTCCCCCCACAAAAGTCCTGGCTCAGATGGTTTCACTGGAGAATTTGACAAATTTTTCAGAGAAGAGCTGAAACCAATCATACTCAAACTATTCCAGAACATAGAAAAGGATGGAACCTTCCCAAATTTATTTTATGAAGGAAGCATAAGCCTGATATCAAAACTAGGCAAAGACACCACTAGGAAGGAAAACAACAAATCAATACTGTCATGAATATATATGCAAAAATCCTCAACAAAATCCTAGCCAATAGACTCCAACAACATATCAAAAAAATAATACATCATGATCAAATGGGATTCATACCAGGTATGCAAGGATGGTTCAACACTAGGAAAAAAAAAAAATCAATCATGTAATTAAAATAAAGGAGAAAAATCATAAGATATCAATAGATGTGGAGAAGGCATTTGATAAAATCCAGCACACATTCCTGATAAAAACTTTTCACAGAAAAATAGGAATAGAAGGAAAATTTATCAACTTAATAAAGGACATATTTTCAAAACCAACAGCCAACATTATTCTCAGTGAAGAGAGATTGAAACCATTCCCCTTGTGAACAGGAAACAGACAAGAATGCCCTCTATCTCCACCTTTATTTAACATTGTATTTTAACCCAAACCAAGGCAATAAGGCAAGAAAGGGAAATCAAAGCATCCAGATTGGTAAAGAAAAAGTAAAACTATCACTATTTGCAAATGATATGATCCTACATATAGGAAACCCAAGAAACTCAGCAAGAAAATTACTGTAACTTACTGAAAGATTTAGCATACTGGCAATGTACAAGATCAACATACAAAAATCAGTTGGATTCTTCTACACCAGCAAAGCGGATTCTGAAAGGGAAATAAGGAAACCAACACTATTTAAAATAGCTTACAAAAGGATAAGATATTTGGGAATAAACCTTAGCAGGATCACAAAAGACCTCTACAAAGAAAACTACTACACACTACTTCAAGAAACTATAATATGTCTACATAAATGGAAGCATATACAATGCCCATGCACAGGAAGATTGAACATTGTGAAAATGTCAATACTACCCAAAGCAATCTATACATTCAATGCAATTCTGATTTAGATTTCATCAATATTCTTTAAAGTCATTGAAAAAGCAGTCACTAATTTTATATGGAAAAGAAAGAGATCTCAGATAAGCAAAGCACTATTGAAGAACAGGAACAAAGTAGGAGGTCTCGCACTCCCAGATCTCAAAATCTACTATGCTGCTGTTGTTGTTATATGCTATTGAGTCGTACCTGACTAATAGCGACCTCTCCTTGGGTTTCCGAGGCAGTATCATTACAGAAGTAGATTGCCTCATCTTCCTTCCGGGTAGTGGCTGGTAGGTTTGAACCGCCAGACTTCTGGTTAGTAGTCAAGTGCCTTAGGGACTAATCTACCAGATCTCCTAAAACCTACTATACAGCCACAGTATTCAAAACAGCCTGATATTGGTACAATGACAGACACAAAAACCAGTGGAACAGAATTGACAAACCAGAAATAGATCCATTGACTTAGGGTCAACATATCTTTTACAAAGGGCAAATTGAATTGGAAGGAGATAGTCTCTTTTACAAATGGTGTGGGTAAAACTAGATACCCATTTGCACAAAATGAAAGGAGATCCATACCTCATACCATACACAAAAGTGAACTTCAGATGGATCAAAAACTTAAATGTGAAATCTAAAACTACAAAGTTCATCTACAAAAATAAAGGCACATTTAGGGGTCTTAATTTATGACACAATTAAACTATCAAGCATAACCCAAAATGCACAAACAGCAGAAGATAAACTAGATGATTGGGACCTTCTATTAGGTTTGAATTAAATTCAAACAATTCAATTAAAAAATGGGCAGAAAATATGAACAGACACTTCACCAAAGAATATATTCAGGCAGCCAACAAACACATGAAAAAATGTTTGTGATCATTAGCCATTACAGACATGCAAACCAAAATGACCATGAGATAGCATCTTATCCCAGCACTAATCTCAAAGTTCAATAAGACAGAAAAAAATAAAAAATAAAAATAAAAGGAATGCTGGTGAAGATGTGGAGAGATTGGGACTTTCCTACACTGCTGGTGAAACTGTAAAATGATACAACCATTGTGGAAAGCAGTATGGTGATTCCTTAAAAAGTTGGAAATAAGAATACCATTTAATCCAGCAATCTCATTACTGGATATGTATCTTAAAGAAGTGAGAGGCAGGACACAAACAGATATACACACATGTTCATTGCAGCATTACTCACAAAGACATGGATGGAAATAGTCTAAATGCCCATCAATCAAGGAATGGCTAAACATATTGTTGTACATGCATGCAATGAAACACTATGAAATCCTAAAGAATAATGTAGAATCTGCAAAACACTACATAACATTTATGAATCTGGAGGACATTGTGTTGAGTGAAATAAATCAATCACAAAATGCCAACTAATGTATTAGTACACCACAACAAAAATTCAAGGAAAGGTTTATACATGGAAGGAAACTTTCTTTGTTGGTTACCAAGGATGGGAGGGGAGGGGAGGCTAAATTTCTACATAAGAAAAAAAAAAATAGAAGCCACATATCAGTGGTTATAGGGTAAGAGGGAGGGGAAAGTAGGAGCTTTTTTTTGCTAAGCGTTGAGTTTATGCTAATGGTGGTGAAATATTTTGGAAAATGATAGCAATGATGGTCGCACAATATACAAAATATCATCAATATCCCTGAGCTGTAATTGCGGAACTCATTATGTTGGAAAATGTCTTATTGTGTCTGTTTTCATCACAATAGAAGTTAAAAAAATAAATAAATAAGATATTCACCTTGGCAAGAAAAATAAATTAAAATTATTCAAAAAGTAATTCTAGAAACACTTGTGGTTAGAATCCCTGGGCATACTGGGAGAGTGCAGAGGAATTTCTATAACTGTACTTTATATTTTACCTGAATGTTGTAAGGAACATCATTTATTGGACAAAATTTATCCATCTCTAATACAGTGTTCATGTAACTTATATTTCCTTTTGTATTAGAACTTTAGAAAATGAGTATCAGTACAAATTGTAAAGGAGAATATCATACTACATTTTACTCAGATATGCTTTGAAAGCTATATGCATTTTATTCTAAATCTTACCATCATTTACAAAGTCATCTTGAGATGTTGGCAAGTTTGAAACCTTCTGGTAATTACTTTTTTATTTTATATTATAGAGAATGTAATGCAAAATACCTTAAACATAATTTTTATACGAATCATTAAAAAAGTCATTACTCTACTTCCCTTACATTTGACTTTAACTCCAACCAGTTATCTTATGAGTTAGATTGCTATTCAGCAGAGGGTATGAATTTAGTGTGCATGCTCTTCTAAATGTTAAGAACCAATATTTTATGTCCCACTTTACTAAAATCTTTACCAGGTATGAGTGTCTGTTTTTCTTGACAATTTCTTTCATTGTTGTCTATGCAACAAAGTTAACACATAACAAGAAGTTTTTTGTTGAAATTTCTTTTTATTCACATTTTCATTTCTAATTCCCTTTTTGCTGGTTTATTTTATGCCTCCCTCATTCATCATGTAAGAATTATAAGGGTAGGGTCAGCATGACAGACAAATAGTTTGTTCTGAATAAATGCTTGGCTAATGAATACCAAATTAATGGTTGTTAATTTTACAACTAGAAAATACATTTATTTCTTATTCTGTCAAAATGTGACATATATTGGCAAAAATATTGTACAGGAGTGTTCTGGTTACCTAATGATGCTCTGACAGAAATGAACCACAAATGGGATGCTTGAACAAACAGGAGTTTATTCTCTTACAGTTTGGAGGCTGTAAGTCCAAGTTCAAAGTGCCAGGCTCTAGGGATTGGGTGAAAGCCGCTCAGCCTTGGGCTTCAGCTCTGCCTCCTGCTCCCAGCCCACTGAAGGTAGAGGCTTTTCTTCACAAAGACAGCTGCTGGCTGCTGAGGCTGACAAGCCCAAGGTTAACAAGTAAAAAGGCACAGTCCTGATGTTACTAAACCAGATGGCAGGCCATTAATTCAAGTCCATTGAAAGTCCCAAGGTCAGCAGACCATGGCAGGCTGCTGAGCAATGACATAGCTATATGCATGGTTCAAATGTGCCATAAACTAGAGACCATTCCTCAAGGCTTGTCCTTATATACAGGAAGCAGACCACATCCCTGCAACAGCTACTCAGTTGCTCACAGTAGAGCCCACCATGGAGTTGATTACCACTCTCATCATAGGGAATATTACATCCAGCTGTCCACACACTCAACCAGGCCCAGCCAAGTTGACACACAAACTTAACCATCACGAGGAGTTTATACCAAAACAAATTCATTATTTTGAAAACTTTTAACCTGTCCTTAGTTAAATATTTGTTCAACATTTATTTATGAATCTGATCACCTATTAACCAAGGCAATTTATTACAATATTTATGTTTTAATTGAACTCTTGAAGATACTCTGAACCTGGTAAAAGATAATATTTTACTCATCATTTTTGTATTTCCAAAGATGATTTAGTACTATTATAAATTGTTGTTCTAGGCAGCCATCTGCATGGCTTGCCTTTTAATCTGTTTAAAATCTGAAAGGGTTAAGTCAATAAGGGTTAAGTGAAATTAAATTTCCACTGATTTGTTAAGTGAAGGGCAGTTCTTGGCTGCCAATGTAGTCATTAATTGCCAATCCTATGAGGAGGCTATGGAAGTTATTCCAAAGAGGGACTCAAGTCTTAAAGCTAAGGGCAAAGATCAAGCAAAGCTGGTAATTCTTCGGTTATCAAATACAATCCTAGTTATGCAGGTCTTAGAAAGCTCCACTGGACTTTTCTGAAAACGTGTTTGCTGTCAGACAGCTTTTATTGGTCTTGTCCCAAGTACTCCAGATCTTGTCACAAAAACATTATAAATAAGCCTGTGACATTTGATACATCTTCAGGGAAGAGAATATGGTCAGTAAATAGTCAAGTGATTTCCAGGTATTAGATCTTTAATATAAATCTAATAATACACTTAAAAATTCAGAACTCAACGTGCATTCCTGCTAATGTTATTCATTTACTAAACACATATGCATGAAGCACTAATTCATATCAATCATGGTTTGAAGTTCTCGATAAATGAAATGTACAATTTCTTCTCTTAATAAGCTTATAGCTTAGAAGGAATGACTGATAAAATTTTAAAATTACACAAAACATCATACATGCTACATGATATAAACAATGAGGAACACACAAAAAAAGAGAACAAACGTACTGTATTTTTATGCAGACAATGTGCATATTATACACTGTTTCATCATCTGTGCCTTTCCCTTTCAAGGCATTTTTGTAATCAAACTATGCTACTTTTTTAACACTGGGGGTGGTGAGGGTAGAGTGGCAGAAATGTGTATAACACATGCATTATTTGTATAAAAATATGGCATTTTTATGAAGAAATCAAAAGTTTCCCCCAACTTCCTCCCCATAACTCTTACATAAACTGAACATAAAAATTTCCAAGTAATTTGCTCATTCTGAACTTATCATTGAGATCAATTTATTGTCTCATATGTTAATTTTTTTTGTAAAAGTAAAATCTAGAAATAGAAAGTAATTTAGAGACCTGGTACAGAGGTCCATATTATTGGACAATTTACAATGTAAAACAGGGTTTTTCTGCCTTCTGAGGAGACAATATTTTTCTGCAAGGATCTCAGGGATAGAAAAGTACATCTATTCTTTACTTTCAACTATTCCACTATCTGACATTCTGCGTGTATAACAATAGTAAAAATAAAATCTATTATTTGACTACTTTGTACAATGTCTGTCTAGCA
Source organism: Orycteropus afer afer (assembly GCF_000298275.1). Classification (NCBI taxonomy): domain Eukaryota; kingdom Metazoa; phylum Chordata; class Mammalia; order Tubulidentata; family Orycteropodidae; genus Orycteropus; species Orycteropus afer. The sequence goes on along the minus strand of NW_006921818.1, from coordinate 1,567,321 downwards.
GTAATGAACACTGAGGTACAAGCAAGAGTAATACTGACTGTGATGGTTAAAGTTTTGTCTTAAGTTGACTGGGCCATGATTCTCAGTGGTTTAGGAGTTATGTAATAATCACATTTAGTAGTTATCTAATGGTTTCATTTGGTAGTTATGCAATGATGTAATTTGGCAGTTATGTAGTGATGCAGTTATCCTCTATTTTTGTGATCTGATGTCCACTTTTGCAAAATACTGGTTTTAACATAAAGACCTGGTCTTTGGAAACTAACCATGTTGATAAATGCGGGGTAGGTGTACAGTAAATGACCAAAGAAAATACAAGGATATATGACCTCAAGCTATGTTCCTGTTTCAGAGTAACTTATTTTTATCTGTTTATTATAATGAGGTCTCATGTAAAATTTCAATGAAAGTAAAATTTTTGTGGCTTAAAAAATAAATTGCAATTTCTCTCATGAAAATTAATCAGAGAAAATTCTTACTTCTATAGTTATATTTTTAGGCCCTAAATACCTTGGTTCCTGTCTACACTCTATGGATCATCTCCCACAGTTTTCCATCTTTCATCTAGACATAACCCCAGGGCCTAAACACATCTGCATTTTATGGACTTGTAGATATTATGAGTTTTCATATCTGAAACCTATCACACATTTTAAACTAAATTCCACCTTTGTTGTCCTGTTTAGAGACCCAGAGATTTTTCAGTTTATATTCATCTTCTCAAAGTTTGTTCAAAGTTGTTTTTCACATAAATTATATTTTAAATAATTTGATTTCAACTACAAAATTGTGACATTTACTATTTTACAAAAGTCAGGATGGAACATTTAGAAAGGAATCTCTATCTTTATGTTCATAGGTCTTAGGATTTAGGACTAGCTTTTGTCTTACTTACTGAAATTGAAATACTATCACTAATTAATGAGAATGCTAAGGTCAGACAACATGAAGCTTTCTCCAATAAAACTCATCACATTAGTGTACAGTATGACTGTCAAGTTATTGTATTTTGGTTGACTTTTCTGGTGAGATAGTGCATAAGCTTTGGGGAAGTAATTCTCTATGTTTACTTTTTTTTTTTTTCTGTACCAATGCTATCCTTCTAAAGGACACAGTCTTAGTTTCCTAGTGCTACTACAATACCATGGCAGAATGGCTTTAAAAAAAATACAGAAGTTTATTTTCTGACAGTTCTGGAGGTTGAAAGTCCAAATAAGGATATAGGTCATGTCAATTCCTCCTATGAACCTCTCTTTTAGTTTATGGTGTCTGCTAGTGATTGCTTGCATTCTTGGTGTTCCTTGGCAACTGTCTTCCCCTTTTGTATGTCTGTGTCTATTCTGCTCTTTTTATAACTCAGAAGTAATTAGTTTTAGATCTCATTTTACTCTGGTATGACCTGATCAACATCAAAGAGACAGACAGAGATAGAGAGATAAGAGAGAGAGAAAAGAATATTTCCAAACAGGGTTATTTTTACAGGAGCAGGGTTGAAAAATTTCACACAACTGTTTTTTGGGGACCCAATTCAATCCATAAAATTAAGGATACAGAATTGTTGTTGTTAGTTGTTGTCAGGTCTACTCTAACTCATGGTGACCTTCTGTGTTACCCAATCAAACATTACCTGGTCCTATGCCATCTTTATGAACTTTGGTGTATTTGAGTCTATTGTTGCAACTATTGTGTCACTGCATCTCATTGAGAGTTTGCATTATTTTCATTGGCCAGGATACAGGATATATGATCATTATACAAAAATTAATTGTAAGGTTCTGAATTTATTGTATAAAAAGACTATCAAGCATAACCCAAAATGTACAAAAACAGAGAAACTAGTTGACTGGGACCTTCTGAAAATTAAATTCTTGTGTGTATCAAAAGAATTCTTCAAAAAAGTAAAAAGAGAATATACAGATTGAGAAAAAAATATTTTGAAATGACATATCTGACAAGGGACTTACCTCTTAAATTTATAGAAAACGTCAACATCTCAACATCAGTAATGTGAACAATCTAATTCAATAATGGGGAAGGGGTATGAACAGACACTTCACCAAAGAAGATATTCATTATTATTACTATTATTTTAAGAAGATATTTTTATTGGGGAATAAAAACATGAAGAAATATTTGCAATCATTAGCCATTAGAGAGATGCAAATCAAAACAATGAGATATAACCTCACTCCAACAATAATAACAAAATTCAACCGGAAAGAAAACAACAAATGCTGGCAAGAGTGTAGCGAGATCTGAACTCTCATACACTGTTGATGGAACTGTAAAATGGTACAACCACTGTAGAAAATGGTATGGAGCTTCCTTAAAATGTTGTTGTTGTTATGTGACCTTGAGTTGGACCTGACTCAGTTACCCCCTTGGGTTTCCGAGGAGGTATCACTACAGAAGAAGATTGTGCAACCTTCCTTCCAAGGAATGGCTGGTGGATTTGAACCACCAGCCTTCTGGTTCTCAGTCAAGTGTCTTAGGCACTACTCTACACAAAAAATAGAAATAGCATTTGAACAGCAATCTCATTACATGGAATATATCCTAAGAAAGTAAGACCCAGAACACAAATGGATATATGCACAATCATGTTCATTGCAGCATTGTTTAAAATAGCAAAGAGATAGAGACAACCTTAGTGCCCATCAACAGAGCAATGGATAACCAAACTATGCTGCATAAACACAATGGAATGCCATTCAACATTAGACTATTGAAGAATCAGCTAATCACCTAATAATAGGGATAAACTTTGAGGACATTATGCTGGGTGAAATAAGTCAATAAGTCAATCACAGAAAGATATTCTACAAAGTCCACTTTTGTAAAAAAAAGTCATGGAAAGGTTTACACAGGAAAGGAAATTTTCTTTGCTGGTTACCAGGTATGGGAGGAGAGGAGATGGGAGGGAAAATAGATGGATAATTAAGAGAAAAGTTTGATGTGGATGAAGGGACTTAAAATAATAGTAATAATAACAATAAAATAGCAACAAAATGTGAAAAAAAATGTATTATTTACACAAGCAATGAGCAGCCCAAAATGGGTTTAAGAAAACTATTCTATTTACAATAGTAAATTATTTTACAATAGTATCAAAGGGAATAAAATACTTAATAACAAATTTAAACAAAATGCTATAAGACTTGTGCATGGAAAAATACAAAACATGGTTGAAAGAAGGAAAACCTAAATAAATGGAAATATATTTGTGTTAATGTTTTGGAAGACTAATGTTGGTAAAATGGCAATATATTTGGAATTGATATAAAGACTCAAAACAATCTTATCAATGCCATAACTGGGTGTAGGTTTTTTTTTTTTAAAAACAGAAATTTGCTATATTATCTTAAATGTATATGGAAATTCAAATCCAGAAGAGTCAAAAAATCTTAAAAATGAAGAACAACATTTGAAGCCTTACAGTATTTTTTATCAAAACTTACTATAATTCTACAGTAATCTAAACAGTGTGGTACCAGCATTAGAATAGATACACAGATAAATGGCATGGTAGTGGGAGTCTAGAAATAAACTTTTACTTTTAAGATCAATTTAACAAACTGCCAAGCCAATCCAATTAAAAAAAAGAAAAAGGAAAAGATCTTTTCAATAAATAGAACTGGGAGAACCAAGTACTCATATGTAAAGAATGATTTGGACACCTGCTTCACATATATAAAAATTAACACAAAGTGGATTAACTATCTAAATTAAAAAGTTAAAACTCTAAATTTCATGAAAGAAAACGTAGATGTAAACTCCCATGACCCTGAATTAGGCAACAATTTCTTAGATATGACACCAATAACACAAGGACCTCAAAAATAAAAATGTACATAAATTGGACTTCATCAAATGTAAAATTTGTTGTGCTACAAGGGCCACCATCAAGAACAATACCCAACAGAATCATTGAAAATATTTTCAAATCATTTATCTAAGAAGGGCTGTGCATGTGGTGTGTGTGGGGAAATATATCATTTATAACTCAATAATAAAAAGACTTATATCTCAAGTAAAAAAAATGGGCAAAAGTTCTACATAGACCTTTCTCCATTGGAGATATATAACTGACCAATTTAAAACAAACAAACAAACAAAAAAAATCTCACTGACATCTAGTGGATTATGACTCATAGCAACACCCTTTTGGGTTTCTGGGGTAGTAAATCTTTAAGGAAGTAGAATGCCCAGTCTTCTTTTGGCCTAGTAGCTGGAGGGTTTGAACTGCCAGCCTTCTGGTTAGCTGTTAAATGCTTTAACACCTAAAAATTTATTCAACATCCTTGCTCGTCAAGAAAATGCAAATCAAAATAATAATGCAGTGCCAGTTTACACTTTCTAGAATGGCTCTATTCAAGATGAAATAACTATTATTCTTGAGAAAATGGACGAATTGTGACCCTCATACTCTGCTCATTAGATTGTAAATTGTGCTCTTGTTTTGGGGAAAAAAAATTAAGTATATAGTCTCAATATGACTTAGCCGTTCCACTTTAATGTATACCAAGATTAAGTGATGATATATTTTCACCTAAAAATTTTACACAATGTTCATAGCAGCATTAGTCATAATATCTAAAAATTGAAATTGAAGAGTGAGAATATTAAACATAATATATCCATATAATTAAATATTATTTGACAATAAAAATGTTGTACTACTGTATACTATAACAATATGGAGAAGTTTTGAAAACTTTATGCTAAGTGAAAGAACTACAGTCAAAATTAGACAAGATATGTTATAGTTCCATTTATATGAATTGTCCAGAATAGGTAAACTTATTTAGATAAAAATGACATTGATTCCCATACCTGGAGGGTTGTGTAGATATTTTGATAGTTGCACAGCTCAATGAATACATTAATGAGATTGTCAATGTGTACTCTAAAGTAGTGAACTATTTTTATGTCATATGAATTATGTATCAATTGTTGTTGTTGTTAAGTGCTGTCGAGTCGTTTCCGACTCATAGCGACCCCATGCACAGCAGAACGAAACTTGCCTGATCCCGTGCCAGCCCCACAATCCCTGCTATACTTGAGCCCATCATCACAGCCACTGTATCAATCCATCTCCTTGAAGGCCTCCCCCTCTTTCGTCGACCCTCCACCCTACCAAGCATGACATCCTTCTCCAGGGAATGGTCCCTTCTTACAACATGACCAAAATAGGTGAGACGAAGTCTGGCCATTCTTGTTTCCAAGGAGCATTCTGGCTGCACTTCCTCCAGGACAGATCTGTTAGTTCTTTTAGCAGTCCATGGTACTTTCAGCATTCTTCGCCAGCACCACAACTCAAAAGCATCAACTCTTCTTTGGTCTTCCTTATTCATTGTCCAGCTCTCACATGCATACCAGGTGATTGGAAATATCATGGCTTGTGTCAGGCACACCGTAGTCCTCAAGGAGATATCCTTGCTCCTCAGCACTTGAAACAGTTCCTTCGCAGTTGAGTTTCCCAATGCTACACGTTGTCTAATGTCCTGACTGCTGCTTCCGTTGGCATCGATTGTAGAACCAAGCAACGTGAATTCCTTGACAACCTCAATCTTCTCTCCATTTATTGTGATGCTGCTCATTGGCCCAGTTGTGAGGATTTTTGTTTTCTTTATGTTGAGATGTAATCAATAATGCTATAATAAATAGAATGATCAATAAGATTTTTTTCTGATATTAGTAATATTGAATATGTAAAGGTAGTTAAAATGTTACTCTACTCTTAAATAGAGAGGAAAATAAATATCTAAGACAATTTAAAGGTAATTAAAAAAATATATTTTCTAATAAAGTGCAGAACAAAATAGGAAAATGTTATTAGGGACAAATTAGTAATTATATTAAAAATACTTATTGTTTTACTGCATTAATTCTATTTTTTAAGTTGAAATTTATTACAAAACAATAATTAATATTTTTTTTGTGTGTGTGTGATTTGTGTGAAAATTTACAGAGCAAATTCACTTTCCATAGAGCAATTCACATGCACTTTGTCTCATGACATTGACCACAATTTACGACAATGCAAAAGCTCCCCTCCCACTTCCTCCCGATAGTTACCTCTTCTCTGTGTCCGTCCCTCTATGCACTCCTGCCCCCTGATCTGTCTCCCTGTGCATAAGCAGCGCTTCTTTCTCCCATGCTTGTTCTCTCCAAGGAGTGTATCTACCTAAGGTAAATGTTCAACTTGTATGTCTGTCTATTTTTTGGCTGGAAGCCACAGGCATGAGTTCAATTCCAGACCTGAAGGGCAGCTAGGGGCCATGGTCTCAGTGGTTCCACCAGGCTCTATCGGACCAGCAAACCTGGTCCCCCCCCCCCCGCTTTTTTTTTTCCCAAATGATTTTGAGTTTGTTCCACATTGTTCTGCCTGTCCATCCAGGATCTCCTGCATAGATCCCCTTCCAAGTGGTAGACAGTAGTGGCTGGGCACCAACTAGTTCTTCTGGTCTAATAGTTGTATAGGCTACAGATTGGATGGTGTACCAGTTGCTAGGACTAATTGTTTCCATGGATTTTTTGGTTTTCTTCATTCTTCTTTGCTACAAAACAATAATTAATGTTTAATCAACAAAATAATATTTACAGAAAAGACACAAACAGGTCATATATCTCACCTCTCCCTATTAACTATTCCCAATATTTTTTTTCTATGTCAGTACATATTTACATAATTTGTATAATACTGAAAATATATTATTTAACCCTGAGTTTTTAATCTTCTTAAAGCTTATTTAGTATATTTTACAGTTATGTAATATACTACAGTTATATTTGGAGCTCTGGTGGTGCAGTGCCTAAGGCACTTGACTGCTAACCAGAAGGTTGGCGGTTCAAACTCACCAGTCCCTGCTCAGAAGGAAGATGGGGCAACCTACTTCCATAGCGATACTGCTTCGGAAACCCAAGGAGGGGTTGCTATGAGTCAGAGATGACTGGATGGCACATAACAGCAACACAGTTTTATTTATATATTTTTAATTAAATATTCTCAAAATAATTGAAAACGTATGTTTCCTCCAATATATATTCTTGTCCACTTAGTTGGACATTTAACCCATTTGGTTTGGTTTTCTTAACTAATGTTTATTCTTACTTCTTTCATTTTATTTCTTATGCCATTTATTTACTGATTTTAGTATTTCTTGACTACATTTTGTCTACTCCTTTCAGACTCTATTTAGCTTAGAGTTGTTAATGTTTAATTCTTTAAAGAGTTTGGAGATATTCTTTCCTCTTTTTTTTTTTTTTTTTTCCCTTAAATTCTCTTGGAAATTACTATAGTGATATTAGAGAAATGACAAAAATTGCATTAAATTTCCATTACGTAAAAAACATGTCTATAGTGCTCTTCAAAGGAAAGGAGATGTTATCATATGTTTAACAATAATTTATAATTTAACTTGATTTATCTCAGTGTGCACTGTCTACCATATTCAGGTACAGTTTCTTGGTAATCATTGTGTTTTATGTATCAAATTTTAACATTAAAAAAACATGTTTTTGTCCAAACATACCTAGATTATGTCTTTTTATAAGTTCTTGTATGAAGAAAAGTCTATTTTTATGGCTACTACTTGTTGCCAACATCTTGGAAAAGTATTCTAGTGCCATAAATTGTCCTTGCAAAACATATTGTACAGTTCTGGTGTATTGTGATATGAAAAGGATAATGGATTGCTGTTACATTCATTCATTATCAGAATGTGCTCCCCCCCACCCCACCCCAGGTACATGTGGGTATTTATATCTTTAAAGTCTAGATGTGTATCCCTTCCACTTACTTTTATTGAAAACACATTGAGCTTGCTGTGGTGATGCTTTTTGCCAATTTTTTTTTTAAATCTACATTTTTAAAAATCTAAAGTATTTCTGATTCTAGAAAAAAACAGGATAACTCCATTTTTCTTATAACTATAAAAACAAGCTTATAACAAAACAGGTTACCATAGAAAAACTCTCAAAGGTGGAAAGAAGGTGGATTGCCTAGGGACTTTGGGAATTGAGGAATAACAGAGCTGGGAGTTTCCCAGGTTACTTTACTGCTTCTAGTACATCTTGGACAGTGCATCACAGAAGCCTGCAATCCAGAACCAACAACATGTATGGATAAAAATCTCTAAGGAAAACACACTGTACCTAGCTCAGGAATCACACACAGTGGTTTAACAGAGAAAATATTTTTTTAGTAATTCCTTCCCTACTCTAATACAAAAGAGAAGAAAAGAAAATCAAACCCTGCACTCCCTCCCCCAGCATTTTGGAAGGATTGTTTCCATCCCATGGGAGCAAACACGTATTCCAATTGCCCTGTCTAGTGTTGTTGACTGTACTGAGCAAAGAGCTAATTTTACATTCTCTGTTTGTTAGAAGCAGGCAGGTCTCGGTTTGAACCTCCAACCTTCTGGTTAGCAGTCAAGTGCCTTAGGCACTACACCACCAGAGCTCCTTTTAATAATGTTAGCAGGGCCCCATGAGCTTCTGTTGTTCACATTGTAGAAGAAAACAAGATTCCAATTCCCTGGCTACAGCTAAGATAGAAGGTATTGAGAAGGAAACTGATCTCACAATGTCTGTTTAACTGAAGCAGACTATGTTCTGATTTCCCCACAATGGATGCTTCTACAGGGTCCAGTAGGGAGCTTAGCTTCCACTCTCAGCTTGCATTTTTAAGACTTAATGAGGCAATGCCAGGTAAGAGTAAACTCCACTCTGCTTCAACCCTGAAGATTCAGTCTCAGTAAGCCCTAGCAAGGATCTGAGACTCCAAACAGTCAGCATCAATGCCAGCATCAATAAGATTGAGGAGGTAGTATGAGTTGGGAATAGGTAACATTTCTACTATTTTCACCATGGTGACACTGGGATCCAGTGGGAGATGTACTTCCACTATCATTCAGCATTAATGACATTGAAAGTTGGGGCTGATTAGTAATTTCCTTCCCTCTTATGTCACATTTTGAGACCCAATGAAGCAATAAGCTTTTACCTCTACTTGGTATCAATGAAGAAGAGAAGATGGTGAAAGATGGGGCCAACTGGCACTCTGCTCGCCCTCTAGCCTCCCTTGGTAACAGTGGAGACCAGCTAGATGTTGAACTTCTGCCCCTACCCAACTGTAACAAAACAAAATGAGTCAGCCCTCTGCTAACCCCCCTCCAGGAGAGAGCTAAGTTTATTTCACATACAAAGGCAATTAGGTAGAATGAGTTAGTACCCTACTTTCACTGGGAAGTTGTCAGTAGGAGCAAAGGGATCCTAATCTTTCATCTTTCCTTCTGCAATGAGGTGCTACAAATCAGTACTCCACTTTTTGTAGGGTAGTGTCAACAAAGTCAAGAAGGAAGCTGAACATATACAACAATTTGATCCTTGTGCTATATATACATAAACAGGAGGACTGCTAACTAAAAAAAGGACATTGAATAGAATTCATATTCTTGTAATAAAATATCAAAAAATGTCCAGAAAATAACTTAAAAAAAAAAAAAAACTCATCATACCAAGATCCAGAAAAAAAAAAGTCATAGTATGAAAGTGAAAAGGCAAACAGCAGATGTCGATACCAAGAAGAATCAGATAATGAAATTATTTTATGAAGGTTTTAGAGCAACTTTCTTAAAACAATTATCAACAAACAATTATTGTTTTAAAATAACTGAAAAAATCACTAATGATAAGTAATAAAGAAACAAATGGCAATTAGAGAACTGAAAAATACAACACCATAAAAAATTTAAAAATTATACTTACTGGATGGTTTCAACAGTAGATTGAAGATGACAGAGCTTGGAATTAGTAAACTAAAGAAGACAAATCAATATTAGTCAGTCAATATGAACAAGAAATGAAATAAAAATACTTTTTTAAAATAACAAAATCTCAGGGACATGTGGAACAAAAATAAAACATCTAATATGCTTTTCACTGGAGTCATAGTAGGAAAAGAGAAAGTGATTCTGGAAAAGTATTCAAAAGAATGATGCTTAAAAACTGGCTCATATCGGCAAAACTTACATATTCAAAAACTGAGAGAACACAGTAGAACAGTATGTGTGGTTATAAATATTAACAAAACAGATCTTTGTGGTGATGGAAGTGTTCTGTATCTTGACTGTATCAACATGTGTGAAAAAATTGTATAGAAATAAATATGCACTTACACACACGTTTACACACCAGCACAAGTAAAAATGAGGAAATCTGAATAAGATGAGTAGATTTTATCGATATGAATATTCTGGCTGTTATCATAAAAGTTTTGCAAGCTGTTATCAGTGAAAAATGTGTAAATTGTACACAATATCTTTCTGTATTGTTTTTCATAACTCTATGAGAGTCTACAATTATCTCAAAAGAAAATGTTTAATTAAAAAAAAATTATACTTTCCTTCTTTGGTTTTCTTTCAGGAACTGTTTTTCTCTGTAAATATACGCTTTAGCTTAATGTTGTTTTACTTCATTTTGTTACTTCTATTTGAACTTAGTTTCGAGAAATACAACATTGTCTTCTACTCTACTTCTCCAGTGATAAATATGCTGTTCATTGCTACCAATTCTTTCAAATCGTCAGTCAATAGTAGTTTACTGGGGTACAATGAGTTCCTTTATGTGGCCTTTATGTCCCGGGGTTTACAATCTGGCCTAAGAACAGTGGATGAACTACAGTACCAAAACTGATTGTTTCAATTGCAAGTGCTTCTTGTTGTTGTTATGTGCCTTCTAGTCTGACCTGACTCATAGCGACCTTTCCTTGGGTTTCTGAGGCGGTATCACTGCGGACGTTGACTGCCCAACCTTCCTTTCTAGGAGTGACTGATGGATTTGATAAGACTGAAATCTGTGTAAAATGATTGGTTGGGCTGTGATCCTGCAAGAAAGTCCTGCTTGAAACTGATAATGAGTTTTCTTATATAAACTGATGATCCTACAGAGGGCTCTGCACTGAGATCTTTCCAGACTCGACGAATATCTGAACACTGGTAAAGGGCTGTGACCATGAGACAATGCTGAAAACTGGAAGAACCAGTGATGGTGAAAGCAAAGCATTGGGATAATCCAGCGGGTAATTTATGATGTCACACATCTCCCTGGTGAGTGGACCAGATGGCCCTCCTTTCCTCTCTTAGAACCAGCTTGCACTGCCTGCCCAGTCCATCTAGACTCCCAGCTGGTCTAGGCAGAGACCATCCTCTCTGCCCAATGGCAGGCATCAGCCAGCACCCTGACTGGCTGGTGATGGGAGAGGGTGAGTTTGGGAGGGTGAAGAGATACTACCCTGGGTAAGGGTGACTGCAACCCTAGTTATGCCACTGCTTTGGCGGTCCCTCCCCCTACAATGTTGTAGCTGCTGCCACCACTTCCTCCACCACCAACCCTGTGGTCATTTCCATATCACTCTCCTCTGACAGTGTCAAGAGTGTGTCTGCACCCATACAGCCTCCTAGTGACACCACTGGGTGAGAGTGTTGACAGTGGTGCCAAAGCAACCACCACAGCAGAGGTGATTGGTGGAGGCAGTAACGTCCCTGCCTCAAGCACAAGACTGCCCCAAGAATGACACCCTGTGCAAGATTAGCCCATACAGCTTTAGATGTACTTGTCCTGAAGTTGTCAAGATGTCTTGGGCAGTAACATTTGCAATTGGCTACACACTCTATCCACAGAAAAGTGAGGCTGAGTCTACCTCCCTTGTAGGGGTCACCCACAGAGCAGTCCTGATTTGAAAGCTGCCTTGATGCCTGTCTAGAGCTGAGGCCAGCACAGTACAGAACTGATGCTGCTGGTTGAGAGCTGGACTAGTTAGCAATAGTACAAAACCAACCAAGGAGAGTCATAGAGACACAGAGAGAGAGACAGACAGACAGAAAGAGAGAGAGAGAGAGAAAGAGAGAGATTGAAGGAGCACAGTGATATTACATTTTTAAATATCTAAAGTGGCAAAGTAAGCCCAGAGCCTGGACTGCAGTGTTCCTGTTGACACTTGCACCACCGAGTATCAGCTCAGTGACATAAGAATGGAAGGGTAAGTAGGTCTCTTTTGGGACTAAGTTAGTCCTACTATTGTGCAAAGCAGGGCATATGCAGGAAGAAGGGGCAGAAACTGACTCACCATAAATTTGTTCCTGTTATTTATTATTTGTTTTATATGAATAACAATAATAACGTTCACTTTGCCAACTTTGTGATTTCTTGTATATGATTCAATTGTACCAGAAAATATATCACCCATAGAGGGGTTGATTCTACTGGGGGGGGGGGTTCATCTTAGTAGTCTTGTGACTTCTTGGGATCTGAGAACCACCTCTGAGGCAACTTGTGTGTGTAACACATTAACTCTTACTTGTTTTTGAAAGTCTGTATTCCCTGGTATCACTTTTATAAATGCAATACACTTAACTAAAAATCGTTACAAAATTGCTGTAGTGTACAAATATATATCCAATTGGGAAGAGTAAAGTCATCCTTCCTATTCTTGTTTTATACTTAAGTAGAACTGCAGGATTGTACAAAAAATAGTTTGTTTGTTTGTTTTTCCATTGATGCAGCATTGAAGTGAATATAATCTAAGCTTTGGCTACTGTTATGGACAAGCAAGGACACCTTCTTTCTCATTTTGCCCTACTTACCACTGGTACACAATTCAAGTGGAAAGATGAGTCATGGGACTCTTTGGATGGATGGACAAAAAACAGTTTTGCTGGTCCACAGGGTCATTTCAACTTGCTTTTGCTGCACATTCTTCAGAGTAGACTAGTTTATCTTGTTCAAGTTAGGAAATTACCAAGCAATCTGTCAAGCCTTTGCAATCCTGAGAAAGAAAATAGAGTTTATTTCAATATGCTTTTAAAAATCTAACTTTCCTGACATAAATAGTAAGAGTGACTCCAATTGGTATTCACTGATCATTACTATCAATTTTATGAGGTCAATATTTATCTTTTGTTCCTAATTTGTTTTCATATTTTTATATTTTATTGTTTTGAGAAAGGAGATTAAAATTCAAATGCTTATACTGTTATGCAAACATTTTGTCTGTAACTCTGGAATTTATTTAGATATGGCATTCATATTTGGGGATTTTTCTTGGTAAGATTTTGCCTTATCAATTCTTTAAAATTATACAAATTGAAAATAATTAGAGAGATTGTTTTCCTTTGACCCTAATATTTTAAAATTGCTTCTTATGTTATCTTAACACTGACCATGAATTTATTCAACAATATTTCACTAAGAAGTACAGCCATGACAATAGACAATAGGGAACAGGAAATCTAAATTCAAACCTTAATTTGTTGAGCATTCTATGCTCTTTCACCTTGCATATTGCATGAATCTGATACAGTTACTGAACTTTCTCACTTTTCAGAAATTGGTATTGGAAGTTTATTGTGCTTAAAATGGATTTCTGTTAAAAATTTGTACATGTGAACTCCTTTCTCAAAGATTCTGATTCTGTACAGCTCTTGTAAAACCCAGGAATATGCCTTTTAAATAATAAAGGATTCTCATCTAAGAGGTACAAGGATATGCTTTGAGATACACTGCTCAGAAGAGATACCAACTTTTCACTCTTCATCACTTTTTCATCCAAAAAGTAGAATCTCTGATGGTGTTCAGCTCAAAGAGATATGTCCAAGTGTGGTAAGCAGAATAACGCCTGACACCTCCCCAAAGATGCTGACTTTAAATATTAAGGAAAAGGCCAGGAGCAAACAATACAGATAGCCTCAAGGAGCAGGAAAAGGCAAGGAAATATTTTCCTGAGAATCTCCAGATGGAACCTAACCCTGCCAACATCTTGGTTTCAGCCCAGTGAGAATAATTTTTGACTCCAACCCCCAGATCTATAATGATAAATTTGAGTTGTTTTAAGTGACTGAATTTGTGGTGATTTCTTACAGTAGAACTAAGAAACAAATAGAGCCACCAAATACATTTTGGCCTTCTTACTAATAGGACAGTGTGGTGATCAATTAGTTATTGTCTTTTGTAAGTCACAATCAGTGGATCTAATATGAGAGTATGATGTCCAAGAGGCTTGGAATATGACCTAGTCCTCAGAAGGGCGTGGAAAAGTATGACATTAAAGGAGATAACATGTGATTCTCATAGAAATATACATATATATATATATATAATGGGTGAAAATGTTGTTTAACCATTACCAAAGGAAGCAACAATCTAATAAAGAAGAATCAAAGAATTTATTAGGAATTAATATTTATAGTTTTTTTTTTTTTTTCTTGAAAAGCCAGACTGAAATGCATTTGGTAAACTAAAGATAGCGGAAACCTGAAGCAAAACCCTTTGATGTTGAATTGATTATAACTCATGGTAACCTGATGTGTTACACAGTAGAACTGTTCCATACGTGTCCTGTTCTGCTGTTGTTACAGAAGTAGATCTTCAGGACTTTCTTTCATGGCACTGCTGGGTAAATTCAACCTGCCAAATTTTAAGTCATACTTTAATTTAGTGGCTGAGTGAAAACTATTTGCTCTACTTAGAGATCTTAAATTGAAGATAAAACTCTTTAATATCTAAAAGGTAATAAAACTAACTTTTGACATTACCTTTTCTATTGAATGATAACTTCCTGGACATTTGTATTCTTTTTGGACTGGAGCTACAAGTAAACATGTAATATCATGAACTCTGATGCCTACGCAAGAGTACACAGTAGATTAAGTGAAAATATATTCCTATAAATATTAAATAATCTTGGCTGGGTCAAGAGGAAAAGTTCTAGTATATGTTGAAATGTGTGTTGTGATCTTTTTGCTTTATTTCCAACACTTCAGTTGATATTTCTTTATAGAAATATGATAGAAATGGAAAATATGGAAAAAGGATGACTTGAGAGAAAAGAAATAAGATACACAATAGTCACTGCTATAGAGTAGATTTCAACTCATAGAGACCCCCATTGGGTTTCCAAGGTGGTAAATCTTTATGGAAGGTAGATTGCCTCATCTTCCTCGTGGAACTGTGATACAGACCCTAGGAAATCTAACCTTTCTTATGAAATCAACTGCCATGTTGTGTTGTTATCTTCAAAGTCTACCTACATAAAAAAGGCAAATAAAATATGTGGTAAAGAGAAGATAAGCTAAGAAGGGAGAAATGGAGAGATCTTATTTTAAACATCACATTTAGTAGAGAACAACATGTAGGAAGATGAAAAAATTAGAAAGACAAAGTGATACATAAAAATTAAATGGGAGCTCTGGTGGCATAATGCCTAAGGCATCTGATTGCTAACCAGAAGCCTGGTAGTTCAAACCCACCAGCCACTCCCCAGAAGGAAGTTTGGGCAATCTACTTCTGTAGTGATATCAACAAGTGCTAGTAATTGTATTCAGACTTTAGTTCTGGGAGTCTGTGTTTTCATTCTTCAGTCATTGGTAATTACTTATTTACTATTTCTTATTAGGCTGCCATCATCCTCAAGAAAGGAGTGAGTTTGTATTATTTAAAATAGAATACAGAAATGCTGGAAAAGTAATGATACACTTTATTTATGAAATATCACCTTTTAAGAAATTCTTTTTGATATCCTAAAATAATTTCTCATCACTTATGTTCAAAATCCCCATTGGTCCTTGAAGAGATAGATATACTATCTGATATAAAAGTATATTACCTGATTACCTGTTAGATATATGATCAGATATTTAGCCTATAATAAAACATTTCCTTTTATTTTTATCTCTGTTTATTTTGAATCTCAAATAATGAGATTCAAAAGGACTGAGCAAATTTGTTTTTAAGTTTAATTCTGTAGAGAAAGTAGTAGACTAGATGTATCTGATCATTATGTCCAACTTTGTTCAGCTGAAAGTAGCTGAATATCTTCTTTGGATACCTAAGGAAGAAAAGGGAGACAATTGCAAAAGAATAAAAAAGATACTAACAGAAACAGGATGAAAGTAGCTCCAAAATCATTGTTATCTTGTGAATTACTATTATATATAAAATTTTTATAGAAGAAAACTTTGATTTATAAGCATATTGACAGTGAGGTGCCATTGAGTTGACTCTGATTTATGGCAATCTCATGTGCAACAGAAGGAACCGTTGCCCTGTCCTTCATCATCTTAATAATTGCTGGAAGTTTCGAGGCCATCGTGACTGCTGCAGAAATCAAATTCACCAAAGTTCTCCCTCACCCTCACTGTTCATCTGCTTCACCAAACATGCTGTGCCACTCCAGGGATCAATCCCTCCTGATGATGTGTCCAAGGCAAGCAAGTCAGATAATATTCTATTATAATCCATGATATTTTTACTTTCCAGACTTGTCCTAGTCTGTCTTAGTATGGAGGCTCTTGTAAAACCTTTCAACTATGGGTGACCCTGGTGGTATTTGAAATACCGGTGGCATAACTTTCAGAACCAAAACAACATATAAGCAACTACAGTATGACAAATGGATGGAAAAGTGGTGGAATTTATAACTACACTTTAATTATTTGAAACTGTCAATGATGTCATATCATACTTTTTTAATTCAAAGGTAAAATATTATTTTTTTAGGATATTGGACAAAATCCAGTGTATTCATATTTTTTCTCTATATAATTAAGTTATCAAAAAACATTTTTTAATAATTATTCATTGCATAGTGATAATTATAAACTTAAGATTTAATTTCAATTTTTTTTTAGATTTTCCCCTGGCCTCTCTAAAGACAGAATAATACTATGTTGGGCTCTAGTAATTATCCATTTTATCATATATATCAAACTTCTTTATTGACTAAAAACAATACATGCCTTGGATTGGAATGACCTGGCAGATAGCTTTTAACTTCATTTACCTTACCATTATTCAATCTGTTAATTTGTTCTTATTCTTGGCTAGGGTAAGAATTAGTGCATTTGCTTACAAGTCATTTCTCTAAATTATTCTCAAATGAAAAATTAATAACAAATCACAAGGACCCATTTTTTAACCGTTGCTTATACATGTATTAAATATACTTGCAGTGATTTAAAGTTTGCATTTAATGAGCTAGTTTACCCTTGAATGTTACCTGAGATTGATAAGAATTAATAAAACCTGTGAGAGGAGGGAGCACAGATTGTTCATTGATGGACCAGCCTCTGGCATAAATAAAGTGCCCACTACATATCTGTTGAATAAATGCACTCTAAAGAAAATTCCCACAATGACAGTTATGATAATCTGAATAATTGTTCATTTTGTCATAGTACCACAGGGAGATGGATACTGAAAATATCATTCTTTTAATAAGGTAATATAAAATTTAAGTTTAGTTACTGAAGTTAAGACAGTGAAAATGTAGGGAAATATTAAAGAAAAAAATAGAAATAAAATGCATCTGAGGATTGCTTTTAAAGGTAAAATTCAAATCAAGTGAAGCCTTTACATTTCTGCCCTTTAAATAAATATAATTCTCTATGTGTGTGCTATAGAACAATAAAGAGAAGTGAAAAATTCTCCATGGCAACAGTGAGTGTATGTTATAACAGAAACATGGAACTTTAGCAAAAATCCACATTCAATGTGCAGAATGAGCAGATGAAAAACAATTGTAAGCACTATATAGAGATATGTTAAAAGAACTACTGTATAATCTCATGATTAGGTCTCTCATCATCTGATATTTCTATTAGGTGCCATGTGGTCATTTTTAACTCATAGAACAACTGCAACAACAATTCCAGTCCTGCACTATCCTTGCAATCATTGCTGTTTGAGCCCATTGCTGCAACCACTATGTCAATCCATCTTCTTGATGATCTTCCTCTCTTTTTGATAACCATCTACTCTACAAAGTATGATGACCAGTCTCTGGGGACTGGTCCCTCCTGATAACATGTTCAAAATATGTGAGATGAAGTTCTGCTTTCCTTGCTTCTAAGGAACATTTTGGCTGTTCTTCCAACATATATTTGTTCATTCTTCTGGTGGTCCAAATTCAATATTCTTCACAAACATCATAATTCAAAGGCATGACTTCTGCTTCAGACTTCCTTATTCATTGTACACCTTTCACATGCATATGAGGTGATAGAAAATACCATGGCTAGGGTCAAGCTCACTTTAGTCTTCAAAGTGACATCTTCACTTTTGAACACTCTAAAGAGGTCTTTTGCAGCAGATTTGCCCAATGCAATATATCATTTGATTTCTTGACAGCTGCTTCCATTGGCGTTGATTGTGGATCCATACAAGTAAAACAAAATCATTCACAATGTCAATTTTTTCTCCATTTATCGTGATGTGGCTTATTGATTTATGAGAGTTCTTTTCCTTGAGAAGTAATCAACACTGAAGACTGGTTTTTGATCTTCATCAGTCAGTACTTCAGTTATCTTCACTTTCAGCAAGCACGGTTGTGTTGTCTGCATATTGCAGGTTGTTAATGAGTTTTCCTCCAACCTTGATTCAACATTATTCTTCATATAGTCCAGCTTTTTGGACTATTTGCTGAACATACATAATGAATAAGTATGTTGAAAGGGTATAATCCTGATGCACACTGTGTTGGATTGGGTTCTTTAGAGAAACACAAAAACCAGCAAAGTGTATATATATTTATAGAGAGAGAAAGAGAGAGAGAGAGAGAGAGAGA
>NW_006921818.1:1535803-1541289 GCF_000298275.1 Orycteropus afer afer | reverse complement strand
GGGCTGGGAGAGAGACTGAGCATTTTTCCTGAACTTGAATTGTAGCCTGTGGTGCTTCCCTAATAAAACCCATAATCTGTGAGCTGAGCTGTGTGGCCATTGCAGCAAATTATTGAACCCAGGAGAGAAGTGGTGAGTGCTTTGGGAGGAACAGTTGGAGAAAGGGCTGGAGGGGGGAGGCAGCATGTCTGGCCTGGCAGGAATAGGGCTTGGGTTACTGCTGGTAATCCTGTCTTCCTCTTGTGGAGTTAGAGGAGGTCAGAACATGTGTCCTCCTTGCAGTTTTAGCAGTAGGCACTATTGCAGCCATTTTTTAATCATCAGCAAAATGTTACCTGTGTGGGATATTAATGATACTGTTTAACAATTTCCACATTCTGTTGGATCACTGTTCTTTGGAATGGACACAAATATGGATCTCTTCCAGTAGGCTGGCCAGGTAGCTATTTTCCAAATTTCCTGGCATAAATGAGTGAGCAGTTCCTGTGTTGCATCTATTGAAACATCTCAAATGACAGTCTTTCAATGCCTGGGACATTGTTTTAGGCCAATGTTTTTAGTGACACTTGCACTTTTTTATTCATCATTATCAAAAAAATAAAATAAAATGCCCTGCTATTAAGTCAATTCCAGCTCATGGTGACCCCCATTGTGTTTCCAAGGCTGCAAATTTGTACAGAAGCAGACTGACTCATCTTTCTTTCACAGAACAGCTGGTGGATTCAAACCACTGACCTTTTAGTTAGCGGCCAAATGCCTTAACCACTAAACCACCAGAGGTCCTTTTCATCTCCATAGAAATGTATAATTTCAAATAATAATTATTTATTTGCTATTCCATATTAAATATGTGTTGACCTTACTGTATTAATTGATAAATGAAAGATGTTTTAAATATCTAAGTTCAGTCTATTGTTTTCTTCTTCTCTTACTTAAGTAAACTCTTTGAATTGAGTTATAAGTTCACACAGGAGCTCTGGTGGTGTAGTGCTTGAGACATTTGACTGCTAACCAGAAGTCTGGCTGTTCAAACCCACCAACTACTCCTCAGAAGGAATATTGGGCAATCTACTTCCATAGTGATACTACTTTGGAAACCCAGAGGGGTCACTGAGTTGGATCCAACTCAACGACAGTGAGTTTGTTTTTGGTTTGGATAAGTTCACATTATGAGCTTACATTTCAATGGATCAAATTAAAGGATTTTTTAAGGACAGAAGCAACATAAACACACCATATATGTATCTGAATAGACTTACTGCAATTGTATCAAAGCTGAGATGGCTAAAATTTTCACAGTTGATATACATACTGATATAAATTATTCTAGCATCTTCCCTGGGAGTAAAATTTGTATACCATACATTATTTAAATGAGTAGCTACTCATAAAGGAAATTTTAAGCATAGATAGAAATAATAATGACAATTTGTAGAAACATATATGTCAGAAGTCAATATAATAATATGAGTATTTATTATTGTTGTTGGTATCAGGTGTCATTGTGTTGTCTCTGACTCATAGAGACTCTATGTACAACAGAATGAAACACTGCCTAGATTTGCCCCATCCTCACATTCTTTACTATACTTGAGCCTCTCATTGCAGCCACTGTGTCAATCTGTCTTGTTGGGGGTCTTCCCATTTTAGGCTAACTCTCCACTTTACCAAGCATGATTTCCTTCCTCAGAGACTGGTCCCTTGTGAGAACATTATTACCAAAGTAGGTGAGAAGAAGTCTGGCCATTCTCTCCTCCAAGGAGCATTCTGGCTGCACTTTGTCCAGGACAGATTTGTTCCTATTTCTGGTAGTCCATGGAATTTGCAATATTCTTCACCAATATCACAATTCAAAGACAATAGTTCTTCTTCAGTCTTCCTTATTTATTTTCGAGTTTTCACATGCGTTTGAGGTGATTGAAAATACTGTGTCTTGGGTTAGGTGCACATTAGTCTTCAAAGTTACATCTTTGCTCTGGAACACTTTAAATAATTCTTTTGCATCAGATTTTCCCAGTGCAATACATCTGACTTCTTGAATACAAGTTCGTTGGGTGTTAATTGTGGTTCCAAGTAATATGAAATCTCTGAAAAGTTCAAACTTTTCTTCGTTTATTGTCATGTGCTTATCGATCCAGTTAGGAGGATTTTCGTTTACTTTATGTTGAGATTTAACCAATAATGCAGACTGCAGTCTTTGGTCTTTATCAGTAAGGGCTTCAAGTCTTCACTTTCCACAAGCAAGGTTGTGTCATCTGTATATCACAGGCTGCTAAGGAGTCTTCCTCTAATCCTGAAGCCCCATTCTTCTTCATACAGTCCAGTGTCTCAGATTATTTGTTCAGCATATAAGACATTTGACTGCTAACCAGAAGTCTGGCTGTTCAAACCCACCAACTACTCCTCGGAAGGAAGATTGGGCAATCTACTTCCATAGTGATACTGCCTCGGAAACCTACTAAATAACTATGGTGAAAAGATACAATCCTGATTCACACTCTTCTTGATTTTAAACCATGCAGTATTTCCTTGTTCTTTTCAATCGACAGCCTCCTGGTGAGCACAATTAAGTGTTCTGGAATTCCCATTCTTCACAATGTTATCCATAATTTGTTATGATCCACATAATCTAATGCCTTTGCATAGTCAATAAAACATAAGTTAACATATTTCTTGTATTCTTTACTCTCAGGCAAGATCCATCTGACATCAGCAATGATATCCTTTTTTCCACATCCTCTTCTGAATCTAGCTTGCATTTCTGGCACTTCCCTGTCAATATAATGCTGCAACCATTTTTAAATTATCTTCAGCAAAACTTTACTTGTATGTGATATTAATGATATTGCTCTATGATGTCCACATTTTGTTGGATTTCCTTTCTTTTGAATGGACAGAAATATGGATCTCTTCCAGTGAGTTGGCCAGGTAGCTGTTTTCCAAATTACTTGGCATAGACAAGTAATTGACTTTCATGTTTCATCCATTTATTGAAATATCATAATGAGTGTTCCTTCAATTACTGGAGTCTTGTTTTTCACCTACTTCTTGAGTGCAGCTTTGACATTCTCCTTCAATATCAATAGTTCTTGACCGTGTAACACCTCATGAAGTAGTTGATCAGTGACCAGTATTTCTTGGTACAGTGAATCTACGTACTACTTCCATCTTCTTCTGATGCTTCCTGCATCATTCAGCATTTTTTCCCCTAGAATCCTTCAATATTGCAATTCTAGGCTTGCATTTTTTCTTCAATTCTCTTAGCTTGAGAAATACCAAATGTTTTCTTTCCTTTTGGTTTCTAATTCCTGGTCCTTGCACATTTCATTATAATAATTTACTTTGTCTTCTCGAGCTGCTCTTTGCAATATTCTGTTCAGCTTTTTTTTTCCTATGCATTACATTTTATTTTTGTATCTGTTAAGCATATTTTTTCTTACTTTTTATTGTCATTTGCGTGAAAGTTTACAGAGCAAATTCATTTTCCAGACAGCAGTTCATACACATTTTGTTTCATGATATTGGTCACAAATTCCCACAATGTAACAACTCTTGAACTAACTCCAGCCAAACAATAGATAAGTGTATAAGGTGAAAATGTATATGAAGTAGATACACTACTTATAGCCAGCAATTATGAGAGAACATAAGGACAGTGTTTGCATAGAAAGATAGCTTGGAGGCCAGGAATGCATAGGAAAGAAGGACACAGGGAAGAGGTAACTACAGGGAGGGAGTGGGAAGAGAACTGATTGGCTCTTATCTTGTCATTTCTTGCATTTGCTTTAGCTAATCTCCAGACATCCATTTTGGTCTTTTCTTCATTTCTTGTCTTTTTAGTGATCTTTTGTTTTCTTCATATATCATGTTCTTCATATCATTCCACAATTCATCTGCTTTTTGTTCACTGGTGTTTTAGGCAACAAATCTATTTTTCAGATTGTCTCTAAATTTGGAAGGGTTGTAATCAGGGTCATATTTTGGCTCTCATGGACTTGTTTTAATTATACCCAGATTCAACTTGAACTTGCATATAAGCAATAGATGGTCTGTTCCACAGTCATCTCCTGGCCTTGTTTTGGCTGAAGATGTTGAGCTTGTCCATCACCTCTTACCACAGATATAATCAACCTAATTCTTGTGTATTGCATCTGGTGATGTCCACATGTATAACCACTGTTTAGTGGAAGAAATTTGTAGTGAATAGGTCATTTGTCTCTCAAAATTATATCATGCATTCTCTGGCA
The DNA here is from genome assembly GCF_000298275.1 of Orycteropus afer afer. Taxonomy (NCBI): domain Eukaryota; kingdom Metazoa; phylum Chordata; class Mammalia; order Tubulidentata; family Orycteropodidae; genus Orycteropus; species Orycteropus afer. The sequence goes on along the minus strand of NW_006921818.1, from coordinate 1,537,042 downwards.
TCATGTCTATCACGAAGGCCATATTTTCCAACTGCTGATGGTTGTTTCCAACTTTTTCATTCCAATCACTAGTAATAAATATATCTTAATTGCATGTTTACTCAGATTCAAGCTGCAGAATTTGGTGAATATCTTTAATTTCTTCTTTGGCTCTGGTAGTTGGTGCATAAATTTGAATAACAGGAGTATTAAGAGGTCTTCTGTACAGGTGTATAGATATTATCCTATAATTAACAGCATTGTACTTCAGGGTAGATGTTGAAACTTTTTTTTTTTTTTTAATAATGAATGTGATGTCATTCTTCTTCAGCTGGTCATGTTTGGCAGAGTAGACCATATGATTATCAATTGCCAGTTTTTTTCAGTAGTGGGTGGCTCCGTCCTTCCCAGTCTGTTTTAGTCTGGAAGCTCCACTGAAACCTGTCCACCATCGTTGACCCTAAATGTATTTGAAATACAGGTGACATAGCCTCCAGCCTCAGAACAACATGTAAGCCATCACTGTATGACAAACTGACAGACTAGTTGTGGAAGAACATTTATTAAATACTTACTAATGAACTAGAGCCTTGAACCCTGGCCTCATAAAAGTTAACAAGGAAAAAGAGATGGAGCTCTACAAAAAGAAAAAGCAACCAAATCAAATTATCCTAGGAAAATGAGAAAATCTATATGCTTTCTCCAAAAAAACAAAACAAAGCCTTTTGCCATTGAGTCAGTTCTGATTATAATGATTCCTTATATTGCAGAGTTTTCTTGGCTATAATCTTTAAAGAAGAAGATCACCAGCCCTTTCTTCCATGGTGCTGTTGGTTGAATTTGGACTGCCTTTAGGTTAGCCCAAACCAAACCAAACTCACTGCCCTCGAGTCAGATCTGAACCCCTCCTTGGGATTCTGAGGTAGTATCACTATGGAAGTAGATTGCATAACCTTCTTTCCTAGGAGTGGCTGGTGGGCTTGAACCATCAGCCTTCTGGTTACCATTCAAGTGCCTTAAGCACTAATAGTGAAGCTCAAACCTTTTGCACCACCCAGAGATCTGTCTATAGTCCTTACACAGAATATATTGCATTGCTGAACATATACTCTATTTTCTCGAATACATTTATGCTGCTTTTATTAAGTCCCTATGGACATATATAGTAAACAAATTCCAGGTTTATAGTAAAATACATTAAAAAAAAAAAAAAAAACAGTTAATAACATTTGTTGTTGCTGTTGTTATGTGCCGTCGAGT
>NW_006921818.1:1528294-1535495 GCF_000298275.1 Orycteropus afer afer | reverse complement strand
ATGAGCTTTTTTTGGCTTGCATATTAGCTGTAACTTTTCAGTATTGACAGAACTGACCAGCAGTGCCTTCATCAACATTTCTTATAATATCTTTTCTGAGAAGATGAAGAAAAATGATCTGAAACATTTTTTTCCAGGAGTTGGATTAGAACTATTTAAATCACTTATCTATTGAATCTTGAGGAATGGTTTGTTTACTTTGCCTAATATCTCACTAGCTATATTCAGCAAACATTTGAATATTAAAACCTGAAACTCCATGGAAAAGACTGGATCTTTTGGTAACAGCAAATATGTGGTTCCTGCCTTTGGAATTTAAACTTTTCTTCTTAAAGATCCTGTCTCTTAGTGGATGGATCACCACAAACTCATTCTACATGAAATAGCTTGCCTCATCCTTTCAGTTCTTCAATGTATTTCTGACTCAATTCCAGCTCTCTTTCCTACTCCCATCCCCAAATTGACATAGAATAACTGTGATTGGCACAAAGTTAAAATATGTCAATGTTATATTATTTTTATAATCTTGTAATGCTTTTAAAATTAAATCAAACAATGTAATATGAGGAAAAATGAGAAGAAGGGAGTATGGGAGAAAGAAGTTAGTAAAGAATGAATGGATAAATCAATCAATAAAGGAACCAAGGCATAAAAGAAAAATGATTTAAAACCCTAAATATTTGCTGAATGAAAGGAACAGAAAGAAGTTAGACATGGAAGGAAGAGAAATTGCTGAGTGCCCACTTAGTATGTGATTGATACCGTACTAAACCATTTCACTTATTATCTTATATAAAATGAAATCTTTCAATCTTTATATAGATATTGTTCCTGTGGCAGAATTGAGATGTGCTACCTGGTCCATTAGAATTTAAACCTCACAATCTCTACTGAGGGAGTTCTGGTAGCATAGTGCTTAAGGCACTTGACTGCTAACCAGAAGGCTTGAGGTTCAAACGCACCAGCCACTCCTTGGGAGGAAGGTTGGGCAATCTACTTCCGTAGTGATACTGCCTCAGAAACCCAAAAAAAGGTCACTATGAGTCAGGTCCAACTCGACGGCATATAACAACAACAACAACAGCAATCTCTACTGAAAAACTGAACACAGGAAGTTTTACCCTTAATTAAAATATTCCCCACCTGAATTGCCTGTTACGTAGCTATATGGTTGGCAATTAGAAGGCTGAAGTTTTCTCTGCACCATTTTTATTGTCCTTATGTTATCCCTGGGTTGTAATTTGCATAATATCAGGTAAAAAATCTGAATAATCTATGTGGTATTTTAAAAGGATGATTTTGTTTTTCTAATCAATATTCCAACTGTGCTAATATTTAACAGTGAGTCACAGAAGAAAACCACATTGAAATGCAGCATTCTTTTCTAGACAGATTTTGTGTCTAAACTACACATCCAGTAACACTGAAACCAAGACAGAAAGAAATTATACTTTGTATGATCAGGAGAACAATAGAGAAATTAAACTTTTCCTCCAAGGCAGTCAGCCCCACCCTCTGTAACCTTACCTTTGAGAATAATACAATGGATTCTAAACCACTGTTTCAGGATTTGTTGTTGTTATTATTTTGCCATCGAGTCAGCCTTGACTCATAGCAACCCCTCTTTGGGTTTCCAAGGCGATATCACTACAGAAGTAGATTGCCCAACCTTCCTTCCAAGGAGTGGCTGGTGAGTTTGAACCACCCAGCCTTCTGGTTAGGATACGGCCGTTCTTAAAAAAAAAAAAAAAAAAAAAAAAGTAGAGGTTATAAAACAGTTAATAGTTTTTGCTATTAAAAAAAAGAATCCTGAAAATAAATCAGTTTTACAGACATTGTAGAAAATTTAGTCTCTACCATTAAAATATTAGTATGTTTTAAGATGGGGAAATTTGCCATGGATTATTCACATACAGGGAAACATCTGTCATTACTTACAATTCACTATGATTACAAGTGATAAAGGGAAAGAAAGCAGTAAAGTATATGTAAACCAAAAACTCACTGCTATCAGGTTGAGTCTGACTTATAGCAATGCTTTAGGACAGAGTAGAACTTCCCCATAATGTTTCCAACATTGTAAATCTTTATGGAAGCAGACTGCCTCATCCTTCTCCCACAGAGCAGCTGGTGGTTGTGAACTGCCAAACTTTTGGTTAGCAGCCAAATGTTTAACCACTATCCAAAGCTCCTCAAAGAATATGTAAGCAGTGAAAAGTGAATGTAAGGTTGTAGGGGTAGGGCCTGACTTAATAATTTACAATTAATAAAGTTGCAACTAATAGCTTTGCAATTAGTGCCTAAAGCATTTGCCTGCTAACCAGAAGGTTGTATGTTCAAGACTACCAGCTGCTCCACAGAAGGAAGATGAAGTAAATCTAAAGATTTACACCCTTGGAAACCAATGGGGGTTGCTATAAGTCAGACTGGACTTGATGGCATGGGAAATTAATAAAGTTGGTTTTAACTAAGGCATACTCTGACAATTATGCTACTGTTATTCATACATACTGAACATGAACAATTAAGTAAATGAATGGTGCATAGTAGGAGCCAGGTTTGTGACTCTTGGAATGGCAATTTACAGATAAGAAGGAGGAGGAAGCTAGAATGAACCATGTGATAACAGATTAGAGTTGAGGATGTCAGTATGACTCATGTTAAGTTTAATATGGATACAAATGATTACATGTAAAATTCTTCTTAGATGTATGCATATAACATACACATTATATATGTTCATATATGTTATTGTACACATGTTTTTTCTTGCTCTTTCAGCTGATAAAGCCTAAAAGAATGAAATTCCAGTAGCTACAAGCACCCTAGTCCTCGTATGTTGGTTTCTAGTACCATTCACCATTAAAAATAATCAAGGATCCTTAGAAAAATGTCTTATTCTAGGATCTGGGGAATTAATTCAAAAGATGAGCCTGGAATATGCAGAATTGGCAGAAAGTGAAAATTTGCTGAAGGTAATTAAAAAATAGTTGCAGCAGTATATTAACCGGGAACTTCCAGAAATGTAAGCTGGATTCAGAAGAGGACATGGAATGAGGGACATCATTGTTGATGCAATAGGGATCTTGGCTGAAAGTAAAGATTATCAGAAAGATGTTTACATCTGTTGTATTGACTATGCAAAGGCTTTCAACTGTGTGGATCATACTATGTATATATATGGATTAAATTGCAAAGAATGGGAATTGTAGAAAAATTAATTGTGCTCATGAAGAACCTATACATAATATACCAAGACACTGTTGTTCCAACAAGCAAGGGGGTGACAAATGGTTTAAAATCAGGAAGGATATGCATCAAGGTTGTGTCGTTTAAACTTCCTTGCTCAATATGTATGCTTCAACATGTATGTTAAGCAATAATCTGAGAAGTTGGAGTATACGAAGATTCATTAACAACCTGTGATATACAGATGACACAACCTTACTAGTTGAAATTGGTAAAGACCAAAGACTACACATTTCAGTATGGATTACACCCCAACATAAAGAAAACTAAAGTCTTCACAACTGGACCAATAAGCAACATTATAATAAATGGAGAAAAAGATAGAAGTTTTCAAGAATTTCATTTTACAGGGATCCACAAACAGCACCCATGGAAGCAGCAGTCAAGAAATCAGACATTATATTGCACTGGGAAAATCTGCTGCAAAAAACCTCTTTAAAGTGCTGTAGAGCAAAAATGTCTCCGCGAAGACTAAGGTGTGCTTAACTCAAGCCATGGCATTTTCAGTCACCTCACGTGCATGTGAAAGCTGGAAAATGAATTAAGAAGACCAAAGAAGAGTTGATGCCTTTGAGTTGTGGTGTTGGCAAAGAATACTGAGGTGCCATGGGCTGCCAGAAGAACAAATAAATCTCACCTGGAAGAAATGCAGCTACCCTTTGGAAGTGAGAAAGGCCAGACTTTATCTCTTGTGCTTCGGTCATATTGTCAGAAGGGACATTCCCTAGAGAAGGATATCATGCTTGGTAAATTGGAGGGTTGGAGAAAATGGGAAATATTCTCAATGAAATGGATCGATGTAGTGGCTGCAACTATAGGCTCAGAAATAGCAAGGATTGTGAGGATGGTGCAGACCAGGCAGTGTTTCTTTCTGTTGTTCATAGGGTTGCTATGAGTTGGAGCTAACTCAGTGGCACCTAACAGTAACAACACATTCATGTGAAAGCTAGACAATGAATAGGGAACATCAAAGACTTTTTTTTTTTTTTTCATTAGCATTGTGGCCTTGGCAAAGAATACTGAAAATACTATGTACTGTTAGAAGATGAACAAATCTGTCCTGAATGAAGTGCAACCTGAATACTCCTTAGACATGAGAATGGCCAGACTTTGTCTTTCCTATTTTGGTCATGTTGGGAGAAGAGACCAGCCGTTGGAGAAGGATAAAGTAGACATTCAGCAAAAAAGGGCAAGACCCTCAATGAGACAGATTGACACAGTGGCTGCTGTAATTGGGTTCAAGTATAGCAAGGATTGTGAGGATGACACAGGACCAGATAGTATTTCTTTCTGCTGTACTCATAGGTCACTATGAGTCAGAGCCAACATGATGACACCTAATAATAATAATAGATAAAATCTAAAATAAAGTATATTAGGTAAAAATGAAGGAAATTGGATTAAATTATGGACTTTAGTTAAAAATAATGTACCAATTTTTGATTCACTAACCAACCAACCAACCAACAAGTTGCTGTTGCATGAGACCTCATGTGGAAGAGTAGAACTATGCTCATTAGGGCTTTCAATGGCTGATTTTTTGAAACTAGATTAACTAGACTCTCTTTTGAGGAAAACATTTTTTGGACTCAAATTTCTAACCACCCAGGCATTCCTAATTGCAATAAATGTGTAATAACAGAGATGTGTGGTATATTGTAGTACTCTCTGTAATACCCTCAATTTTTCTTGAAATCTAAAACTTCTAAAATTTAAAGTCTGTAAATAAAAGGAATTTAAGATTATGAATATAGAGTGTATGAACACAGAAAAAACACAATGAATAAGCAAATGAGCAGATGGTGGTATACTTTTATATTGTTTTAAAATCAACTCTATGTAAATACCATGGTCAAGAATATTCAATAAATGTTACCTGATTGTACCTGATTGAATGAATGATTAATACATGACTAGTTGCTTCCAGTTCTTCATCCCATTCCTTCAACACAGTTCAATTATTGCTAAGGGTTTTTTACATGATATGGATATGCCTTTATAATCTTTATAATCATTCTCTCTTAGGTTTTCAAATTTGGATATTGTTGGGTACTGTATAAATTATACAGTTTGCTTCTCTAGTGGAATTTTGAAACTCTTGGCAATAGTGAGATAGTCCTTCATGTACCAGCCTTAAGTGGTAGTGAGGTTATATGGTTGGTCTATGCTGGGAACTAGGGGACTCAATGAAAAACAAACAAACAAACAAACAAAACAAAAAAACTAAGTATAAATTGAATATCTACCATACAAAATGCTTGGCTTTAAAAGTAGAAAGTTACTCAGAGAAATAGGAAAAGGTCTTTATGTGTAAGAGACAGAGTTCTTTAATACAGTTCTAATGCTTCTTTGCTAGGGTTGGGTGTTGGAGCTGCTAAAAGAAGAATCAGAACACAAACTCAGCACTCAAACAGGTTCTGATCTATTGGCATGGAGAACAACCCTGTGTAGTATCCACTAATAACATACAATTTCACAGTATGAATAGTAAAAGCTACTGGGGTTTGGAGGAGAGAAGAGGCAAAGGAAACTGGAGTCTTTAGGTATGAAGAAAAATAACTTTGCTGGTTGTAAGGAGAAATGGATTTTATTCCAGGAGTTTCTTCTGTGAAAAGTCTCATTTTCCAGTGCCTAAATTGTGTCATCTATTAAAATAGGAAGTAAGGCACCCTACTTACCCAATAAGGATTTTAGGATTAAGGGAAAGTTAGCCCAAGAACATGCATTGATATCTCATATACAATATGCAAATAAAAACAACCTTTCTCTCTTTATCTTCTTTGAAGCTCAGGTAATTTATCTGTTACCTGTATTCCAACAGTTGATAATATAATGATCTTATTACTTTTCTGGTGCTCCTTTTCTCAAACTCAACAGCACTTCTGTGTTAAACTAAATGGTCAAGACCCAGCCATCCTCTTACTTTAACTATTCACTGCATTTCACATAATTGATAACTTGCTCCTTGAAACATATTTTTTCCCCATTGGCTGACAAATGTTCTACCTTTTTCTCTTATTTAATTTACTGTTTCTTTTCAGTCTCTCTTTTTGGTTCTTCCTCATTTTCTTAATCATTAGTGTGCTACAGATTTCAAGTGCAGTATCCTATGAATTTTTTCCTCATCCTACCCTCAGTCCATTGCTGCATTTATCCATTCTCATGACTTTAAATGTCATCTATATGCTAATGATCCCAAACTGTTAGCTCCCAAAAGACATTTCTCCTGAAATTCAGCTTATATATCTAATTGACTATTCAATAAGTCCAACTGAATGTCTAATTGGCATCTCAAACTTTTCACTTATTTAAAATTACATCCATAGTTATAGGTTTGACAGAAGATATATCTTCCTATGTATTTATATGTGCTACAATTATATCCATGAATATAGTAAAGTATACAATGGTAAGGTTATGAAAACTTCTTAGTTATAACCAAACCTCTTTAGGAAATGAGTCACTGGGCATGGGAGCTCAGGATCATAGTCTCAGGGTAAACTAAGACCAATTGAAATAACAAAGTCCACATAGACAATGTTCTACATTCTACTTTGGTGAGTGGCTCCTGGGGTCTTAAGAGCTTGTGAGTGGCCATCTAAGGCGCAACTATTGACCTCTCCCCATATGTAGCAAAGAAGGGTGGAGAAAACCAAAGATGCAAGAAACAATTAGTCCAAAGGACTAATGGAGCACATGAACCCCTGAAACCAGAAGAACCAGATGGTGTTGAGCTACAACTGCTGAATACTCTGAAAGAGATCACAATAGGAGGTCCTGGAGAGAGTATGGGGAAATGAGGAACAAAACTCAAAATTATATATATATATATATATAATATATATATATATATATATAATATATATATATATATATATAATATATATATATATATTGTGTTGGATTGGGTTCTCTAGAGAAACACAAAAACCAGCAAAGTGTATATATATAT
>NW_006921818.1:1518388-1527599 GCF_000298275.1 Orycteropus afer afer | reverse complement strand
ATATATTATATATAATATATTATATATATATATATATATTTTATATATATATATATATATTCAGGCTCACAGGTTTGATGAAAACTGTTGGAACCTCTAAGACTATGGCCCTTAGAGACCCTTTTATCTAGGAACTGAACTTAACCCCTCTGACTGAAATTTCAGCCAAACAATAGAAAGGCCTATACAGTGAACAGTGATACCAGGAGTGTGCTTCCTTTAAAGTAATCAAGCATGTGAGATCGAGAGGATAGCATTTGCCCGAGGATAGAGCTAGGAAGTCAGGAAGGGATGAGAAAGAAGGACAAAGGGAAAGGGTGGTCAAAGGGAAGAAGTGGGAAAAATATTGGTACAGTGTGGGGATTGCAGTAAATATCACAGAAAAAAAATGTGTTGATTGTGGAATGGAAATCAATTTTCTCTGTAAACTTTTCACCCAAATCACAATAAAAACAAATTAAATAAACAAAACTGAACCTCTGATAGCTCTTCCTCACACCAAGTCAATTTAATCATTTTCTTGTCAAACTGAAGTGTCAGTTCATCCTTTCATTTGTTTAGCCTAGACTTTGGAATCTTCTTTGACACCTTCTTTTTCTCCAACCCTAAGTCTAATCCATTAGTCAATTCTGTCAGTGTTGTATTCAAAATATATTCAGAGTTCTACAACTTTAGCTACTTTAATCTAAACTACCATTACCTTTTACTTCTGTTATTCTCATACTCTCCAATTGGGCTTTTTGCTTCCATTATTGTCCTCTGATAGGCTATATTCTTCATACAGAACTGTGATCCTTTGAGAAATATTAAGTCTTGGGCTACTGAATATACTTGTACAGATTGTTCAGTGTACAGTCATAGAGAGCAATTCACATCTCACTCATTGCAGAATTATACATTTATTAGAACAATATTATAGGAGGTGGTTAGTAAACTGACTGTAAAAAGTAACACTTTTTTTGATAATGGCACAAACCAGCCATATGAGTCATAGAAACCTGAGATCTTTCACTCCTCAGCTTACTGTTGTACATTGGTACCTAATTAGGGTAAAAATCAAGAGTCTTTTCTGAGTCCATCAAGTCTCCATGCAATCTGGTACTTGTCTTCCTCTTTTTTTTCTGATCTCCTATTTGTCTTTAAGGAGCTCTGGTGATGCAAATGCCTTATTAAGGCATTTGACTGCTAAGGTTGTCAGTCCAATCCCACCAGCCATTTCCTGGAAGAAAGATGGGGCGATCTACTTGTGTAAAGATTTACCTCCTCAGAAACCCAGTAGGAGTGACTATGAGTCAGGAGTCAGAATTGACTGGATGGCAGTGAGTTGTGGTTTTTTGGCTTATTTGTCTTTATCTATCTCAGTGCTTCCAAAAAATTTATTTATGTAGGCATCACCTAGACATTTGGTCAAAATGCAGACCTGATTCAGTAGGTTTGAGTGAATCCTGAGTTTCCACTCACAAGTTCTCAGGTAATTCCAGTAATCCTGGTCTGAAATCACTGTTTCATTCAGTCTCCTTGCTCATGATATCCTTACTCATGCCTGTAGACATATACATTTGTTTCTTCTTCTACTTGAAATAATCTCTCTCCAAATATCCTCAGGATTAACTACCACACTTCCTTCTGGTCTTTGCTTTTTTTTTTTTTTTTTTTTTCCTTCAGTGAAATCCTTCATGATGCCCATCTTATTTAAATTTTCTTCCTCTGCACTGGCACCCACTCCTTCTTTCTTTCTTTATCTTTCTTTTTGACACTCATCACTCTTATAGTACATGTTTGTCAATAGTTTTATGTATCACTACCAGTAGAATGTGAGCTCCACGAGATCAAGATTCTTTTTTTCCTTATTGTTTTCACTGCTGTATCCCTAGAAAGGACACTTTTTGGTTCAGTGGGTACAGTTCTTGGCTGCTAACCAGAAATCTGGCAGTTTGAACTCACCAGCCACTTGGCAGGAGAAAGATGTGACAGTGTGCTTCCATAACAATTACAGCCTTGGAAACCCTGTGGGGCAGTTCTACTCTGCCTTAAAAGGTAGGTATGAATTAGTATTGACTCAAGGGCAGTGAATTTTATAGCTTAGGACATAGTTTCTGTCATTTAGTATATTCAAGTACACATATCTATATTTTAATAAATAAATAACTAAATAATGTTTGCTCTCATGTGAGACTTTATTGAGTGCTAAGAAACTAGTCAAATTCTATAGCCATTCTATATGTATGCCACATGTCCTTGGGTTTCCGAGGCAGTAGATTTGTCGCTACGGAAGTAAATTGCCCAACCTTCTGTCTGAGGAGTGCCTAGTGGGTTTGAACTGCCAGCCTTCTGGTTAGTAGTTGAATGCCTTAGGCACTATGCCACCAGAGCTCCTTAAGAAACTAGTAAAATTCTATAGCCATTCTATATGTATGCCATCTGTTCAATGGATGCTCCAATTATTTTTGCCTGCCAACTGTCATAAGGCCTTTTGTGACATTTACACTGCACAACATTGAATTTTAGCTTTAACATATCTTGGATTACTTCAACAAAAATTGTATTAGGCCAATAGATATTTTGTTTCTTAGCAATTCTGATGTAAATTGTATCATTTAGAAGAGTCCTAGCACGTGTTTCAGATTACATTGCAGAATTGACATACTACTCAAAAAAAAATAATTTTTTCATCCTACCCAATATTTTTAATAAAAAACACATACATCTAAATGTACAAAAATATGTAGTCTTAAAAAAATAATAAAATTACTAACAATAATGCAAAAAAAAACCAAAAAAACCTCAATGCCGTTGAGTTGGATCCGACTCATAGCGACCCCTCCTTGGGTTTCCAAGGCGCTACCAGTATGGAAGTAGATTGCCTAATCTTTAACAAAATTAACACCTCTATCCCTTATCTATCCCTTAGGTACACCATCTTTGATCACATCAATCCTTTTTCCATCCCCAACCCCAAAAGTAGAACATTATTCTGAATGTTGAGTTAATCATTTCCATGATTACTATTATGGCATTAGCACATGTGTAGGCTCCCTATGTCATATTATTGTTTACTTTAGTCTTCTCTATAATGATTGTATCATACTTTATATATCTGTGATTTAATTTTTCTATTCAACATTATATTTTTGAGATTCATTTATTTGTGCATATATCTATATTCCATTCTTTTTTGGTACTGTATAATTGTCACATATGTATGTGTGTATATATATATTACTGCCATGGAGTCAATTCTGACTCATAGCAACCCCCATTGAGTTTCCAAGGCTGTAAATCTTTACAGAAGCAGACTGCTTCTGTGTAGCGGCTGGTGGGTATAAACCACCAACATTCTGGTTAGGGTTAGCAGCTGAATACCTTAGCCATAGCACACCCAGATACATATACATTGCCTCTATCTTAGGCTATTTATATTTCTATATGTCCAGCTTTTAATGTCATTTTACTCTATTCTTGTGATACTTTATCTTCAATGATACGATGTGACAGTGTGCTTCTATAAAGGTTACAGCCTTGGAAACCCTGGGGGGCAGTTCTGTTTTACCCTTTCATTGATTTCCATGAGAGTTTATATGTATATATTTACCTTAGCAAAGTGTAAAATTTAAAACCTTTATCTATTTCCAAATGATGAGAAGATCTTAGAATATTTAATTCTGGTCTCTTCTTCCACATTAGTAAATACTTCTCCAGTTTTTAAAATATGTTTTCCGTATTTTTTTTCTTGTATTTCAAACATTATTTTCTTCATATCATTTTATTTTTCATGGGCATATTCATTTGGTGAAGGTTTGTTGGAAGGAAACACTTTCAGATGCTATTTTGCTTTTTATTAAAGTATGATGTATTTATTTTACCCTCAGTATTAAGGTTATAAAATTTTAGGAATTTTTTTTTTTTTTTTTTCTTAGCACTTTGAAGATGTTTTTTCACTGGCTTTTAGGCATCCATTGTTGCTTTCCATCTAATTTTACTGCTTTTAGTATATAAAATCTGTCTTTTCTCTCTGGTGTTTTAAAGATACTTTCTTTGTATGTTGTAGTCTTACCACAAGGAGGTAGGTTTAGATTTTTGTACTTTTCAGATTACATTGCAGAATTCGTTTATACTACTTAGAATTCGTTTGGGTTACAGATTTGGAACACTGGTGCCTTTTACTGACTAGAAAATTCTTGGTCATTATTTCTTTAATGTCATTATTACCATCTCTTTCTTGAACTATGTTAACATGTATGTTAACTTAATCTTCTAACAAAATCTCACACTCTTCTTGTCTCTTAGCCTTTCCTTAACAATGTATACCTGTTACTGTGTGCTGCTTTGTGTATAATTAATTCGGATCCATTTTTCCTTTTCACTTCACTAATTATCTTCAGCTGCAGCTAATCTTAAGTTTAAGTCTTCAATTGAAATCTGTATTGAAAAGTGTATATTTTTGTATGTAATTTCTAGAAGTTCAAGAACTTTAGTTTTTTTCAAAACACCTGCCAAACATTTTTGTAATCTCTTTTATCTTCAAAAAAAATTTTTGCATCCTATAGACAGAACATAACAACAACAAGATTTTAGTAACACAAATGTTATTTTATGTGAAATATATTCATCTCATACTTTTATGTGACAAGTGTAAAATTGACAAATTTTATGAGTATGATTCTGTTAGTGGTTGTTGTATTGCTTAACTCATAGGAATTTGTTTCCTTGGATGTTTTGTGACTTTTTTCATGTGTGTGAGACTTTATTTCCTAGAAATTAACCTGTGAAGATTCTGTAAGCTCTTATACAAATCCCTTCTATGGGAAGGTTTACTTTTATTTATTTCAGGCACCTTGGGAAAATACCCAACCTACGCTAATAAATTTGGGTTTGATAATAATATTGAAGATAATGTTAGAATACAGTAAAAATGGAAATTCTGGTTTCAAAACATTCTTTTTTTTTTTTCTAATTTACAGTAAGTGCCAGCATTAAGACTTCAACTTAGGCCATAGGATGAGAAATACAGTGGTGACAGTCCTTCTTATTCTTTTCAGCTTTAGGCTTTTGGTTTAATGTACGTATTTCATGATCTTTCAGTGTGCACATTCAGCCTCTGAGGTAGACACAGAGGTATCATTAGGTACATATTCTACTTTGCCGTGGAAGAAAGACTGGGTAATCTACTTCTGTAAGATTTACTGCCTCAGAAACACAATAGGGGTTGCTATGAGTTGGAATTGACTCGATGGCAGTGGATTTTTTTTTTTTTTTTGGTTTATATTCTAGTTTGAGAAAATGGAGGCTGACTAATGTTATTTAATTACTCAATAATGAGAACATAAACCTGTTTTTTTTTTTTTTTTTCCTTCAAAATTAATTGATTATTCACCTAGGTACTAATATTATAATAAAAATAAAAAACAAAGATGTTTTCAGTGCCATCAAGTTGGCTCTGACTCATAGCAACTCTGTGTACAGCAGAACAAAACCCTGCCTGATTCTGTCCCCTCCTCACAATCCCAGTTATGCTTGAGCTCATCATTGCAGCCACTGTCTCAGTCCATCTCATTGAGTATCTTCCCCTTCTTTGCTGACCCTCTATTTAATCAAGCATGATATCTTTCTCCAGGGAATGGTCCACTCCAACAACATGACCAAAGTAGGTCACGTCCATTCTCACTTCCAAGGAGCATTCTGGCTGTACTTCTTCCAAGGCTTATTTGTTCATTCTTCTGAACAAATAAGGCCATGGTATTTTCAGTATTCTTCACCAACACCACAATTTAAAGGTGTCACCTCTTCTGTCTTCCTTATCCATTGTCCAGCTTTCATATGCATGTGAGGCTATTGAAAAATATCATGGCTTGGGTCAGGTGCACCTTAGATGTCAGTGTGACATCTTTGCTTCTTAACACTTTAAAGGAGACTTTGCAGCATATTTTCTCAGTGCAATAACATATCAGATTTTCCAATTGCTGCTTCCATGGATGTTGACTATGGATCCAAGTAAAATGAAATCTCTCACAATTATACTCTTTTCTCCATTTATCATGATGTTGCTTATTGGTCCAGTTGAAATGAAGATAGTTAATCCATAATTATGCTATGAATGACTGCCTAAGTCTTCTAAAATGAGAGTATTTCCATCTTTTCTAAATTGTACTGGTTTATATCTGGTATGCTGTCAAATGCCATATGCACTGTGCCACCAGGGCTCCTTAGTTCTAAGTCTCTTTCTTTCACCAAACTACATGATCACAGAATATGGTGTGATGATTACAAAAAACAACTGAAATTCTTATATACAAGGGTATTCTTTATTGCAGATAGTTTAAATTTTCCACTTATAATCAGAATTATAATTAGACTAAATTAGCACAGAGGAGTGTTTCAATAAAACATGAATGAACCCTGCATCATCTGTCAATAGGTTCAGACAGATGTGTCTTTCTTTGTACCCTTAGGAACAGTTTTGAGAATACAGCAATAGGAAATTGTTATTGACACAAATGACGGAACGCTCAGCAGGTTGGGAGCAGAGTTCTAGGAAATGTAAGAAGTAAAATAATATTTTCTCCTCTGCCTAGTTTTGAGTTCCAGGAATTACAGAGGCTATATGGTGCCACCACAAGGTGCTGTTATGACTACCGAGAACAGTGAGTAAAAAGAGTTCAAGTTTCAAGCTGATGTACTTTAAGGGGTAGTGAAAATACATTAGTGTTTATGAGGTTAGCCACTATTTGAAGAATGGGGATTATAATTTCTGTCCTTATAACTAGTACTGCTGGGTGCTTTCATGCTGGACACTTAACTAATCACTTTACCTGGATATTATAGTTAATCTTCACATCAACACCATGGGGGAAGTAAGTGTCTTAGGTTCGTTCTGTAGAGGTGCAAAACCAGTGAAACTTATAGAAAGAGTGAGAAAAAAAGAAATTCCTCACACAGTTGTAGAGGTTGGCAGGTCCAAAATCTGTGGGTCATATGTCATGTTGGAAGCTTTTGGCAACTAACATAGCTGCAGGGGCTGAAGCACCCAAATTGTCAGAAAATGCAGCAGGCTGTGGGTTTTGGAAACTGACAAATCCAAGATTGGCAGGTCAGGTGGTAGCTTTTGGCAACAATCCCAAAATTGGAAGGCAATATGGCAGACCACTGGTTTAAGTCCAGATGATGGTGAGCCAGATACAGGATCTAGAATGAGCAAAAAGCCAAGGATCTTTGCCAGGACATCTCTATATATTGGAAGCAGGCAATGCCTCTGAGGGAACACCTTTTCAACTGATTGGCTGCTCATAGAAGATCTTGTCATGAAGGTGATTACATTTTATGAGATCTCATCATGGAGAATAACTACCTTAACTGCTAAAACACTGAGAATTGTTGCTCAGTTAAATTGACACACAACCTTAACTATCACAGTAGGCATCGTTATTTTTCCCATTTCTATATAAGCAGTATAGGCAAAGGCAATTTTAATCCAGGGACTAATTAATAATTATTATTATTCCAGAGGGATATTTTAGGCTGCATATATGATATTTAGAAAAGTGACTGTGACTATCATGGGCTTGGTGTTTAATGAAACTAAGAAATTTTATTCTGAGCTGCACTTTAGAAATGGAAATGGGAACCAAAGCTAAGTCAAGTGAGGAGCAAGAGTAGACCACCTGGCCCATACAAAATCAGTCTGCTTCAATTGTTGGATGATTTGTGTGACATGCATCTTGCTTGCCTTCTTTGAATAGTTGCTAGAGTTCACATGGTTCTCTACTTCCATTTTCCACTGGAACTAGCAGCGTGTTAAGCATATTGTAAATGTTTTTTCAAATGTGTATTAAATAAACTCTCATTCAGCCTATTTCACATCACCAAGTATAATAGATAGATAGATAGATAGATAGATAGATAGATAGATAGATAGGTAGTTAGATGATAGCTGTTGTGCAGTCAGCTCCAGCTAATGGCAACCTTATGTACAACAGAAAATTTTTCCTGTGTCATCCTCATGATCACCAGCACACTGGAGTCCATTGGTATACCTGTTGTGCCAATCCATCTCACAAGGAACTCCCTTGCCATTTCTAGCCCCATATGTCACCAAACACAATGTTCTCCTCCACCAATTGATCCCTCCTTATGATGTCTTGTAGTGGTTAAGGCATTTGGAAGGTCAGTGGTTCATGAACTGCTCTGAAGGAGAAAGATGAGGCCATATACTGTGGTAGAGACTCAGAGCCTTGGAAAGTCAATGGTAGTTGCTGTGAGTCAGAATGGTAGTGTTTATTTTTTTTCAATGACATGTCAAAAGTAAGCTAATTGGACAATGTTCTGTTGTAAGCCATAACATTTTCATTGACTAATTTTCAGAAAAACTAACTGGCCCTTCCTTCCTAGTCTGTCTTAATCTGGAAGCTCCACTGAAACTTGTCTACCATGGACAACTCTGATGATATTTAAAATATCAGTGGCATAGCTTCCACCATCACAATAACATGCAAACCTCCACAGTACAATATACTGACATATGGGTGGCCAAGTATAAAAAGTATAACCTTAATACTGCAGTGCCATTGGCCTTAGCTAGCAACTGTTTGTTTATTAACGGAAGCAGGGTTCCATTAATTGGATGTACAGTCCCTACAGGAATTTTTTTATTTTTTATTTTTTATTTTTTATTTTAAGAGTTTGTTTTACATTCAACATTACATGTACATTTAGTGTCACTCCCCATTTATCATGCCCAAACCTAAGCCAGTCTCTTCCCCTCCCTGCCCAGTAACCCTCCCCCGTGTACCCCTCATGCTTACACAGTCCTGTTTGTCCTGCATTTCCTCTGTGTGAATTTTGCCCCTCTGGTGCCCCATGGTCAATTGCTCCAAGAGATGCATTTCCGTAGAGTATGTGGGTGCATCACCCCGGGTTGAGTGGTTGCATGGACATCTTGTTTACTATTGGGCTGAGTGCCAGCCCTTGGGAATAAGCTTTATTGCAGGCCCAAAATGTATCCCAGGACCATCGTATTAGGCGTCTCACCAGACTCCACCCAACCAGTAATTCTGGTCATTATTGAGTTTTTGGATTTTGTTCCATGTCTTTCCTCCCACTCTATCCAGGATCTCCAGATTTGATCCTTTTCTGAGTGGTTGGCATTGGTAGCTGGGCACCATCTAGTTCTTCAGTCTTGAGGGCTATTGTGTCCTAGGGCTGATTGCTTCCAAAT
>NW_006921818.1:1501962-1518288 GCF_000298275.1 Orycteropus afer afer | reverse complement strand
TTTGCTTCCAATGATAGGAGACTATTAGCTGCATCTTAGATGGCTGCTTGAAAGCTTTTAAGACCCCAGTCACTACTCACCAAGGTAGGGTGAGG
The DNA here is from genome assembly GCF_000298275.1 of Orycteropus afer afer. NCBI lineage: Eukaryota > Metazoa > Chordata > Mammalia > Tubulidentata > Orycteropodidae > Orycteropus > Orycteropus afer. The sequence continues at coordinate 1,518,193 of NW_006921818.1, read as the reverse complement.
AACAAGGCTTTTATGTGTTTTATTGTACCAATTGAATCTGGTGTTTCCCAGTTTTATTGTCCTGAGACAGTAGATCTATTGAATATATCTCCCACAGTGTTTGGGTGTCTGTGAAGGATTAATCTATGTCTGTCTTCTGTTGTTTCTGTAAGGATTGCAGGTATTTTGTATCACTGGTATCTATGCATGACTAGCCTCTGCTGAATCTATCCTTGGTCTAGAGTATGCTCCTGTTCACTGACCCCCATCTGATCCTCTCAGGCATTTATGTGTTTATCTGTAGCCTGGTGTTTGGTGTTAATAATAATGCAGTATTTGGGGCACACTGGTTTGTATTAGCATCTGTCATGTATCTCCTATGTGCACAATTAGGTGTCCTCCCTTTTCCTAATGTTATCATGGTGGTCACAGATTCTTTCCATACATCCCTTCCCTTACCTATGTCAGTGTTTGGGCCCCAACTAGCCTGAAATTAATCCTTCCCCTTCCCTCTCCACCCTGGTGATCTACAAAATGAGTTCACTACAGGGATATTTTGAATGATAAATATTTCAAATATGCTTCTATGTACAGTTAATGGAGAAGGATGTCATGCTTGGTCAGGTGGAGTGTTGACAAAAGAGGGGAAGGCCTTCAACGAGATGGATTGGCATGATAGCTGCAACCATGGGCTCAAGTATAACAAGGATCATGGAGCTGGTGTGGGATTAGGTGGTGTTTCATTCTGCTGTGCATGGGGTCGTTGATTCAGAAACCACTCGATGGCACCTGACACTAACAACAACAAAGTTAAGAGTCAGCACATGCTTTTCATTTTTTTTTCCCCATTTAAAGGGCATTCACAGAAAACTTTTAGCAATCATGATGAGTTCATGCATTTAATTGATAAGAAAAGTCAGATCTCAAAAAGGTATATACCTTGTCCCATGTCACATAGAATGCAGAAAATCAAGTAGATATTAGCCCTGGATCTTTTAAAAAATGTTGGCATTTAATGAGAATTCTTTCCCAGATAAATATTCTGCCCATGTCTACCAAAATGGTTTAGTGTTGGAGATAAATGCTTTTTACTCAGAGTTGCAATATGTATTCAAGACAGGGGTTAACATAGGGATTCAGATAGATTTGGTGAGTAGCCACTGGAAAATAAGGATGATAAAACTTACTATAATGCCATAAAGATGATATAATACATTTAATCAGGTGACACACAAAATGGCATAATAGAGGATACCATGAAGTAATGGGCAAGACTGCCCAGGTTACCAGCCTGGAGTTCTAGGGAGTCCATGAGTTGATAATATTACAACCTTATTCACATTAAAATAGGATGTATTATCATGACTCCTCTCATGCCTTGTTCATCTCTGTTGTACTCAAAATCTGGTTTAACTCTTGACCTATGGTGTGTGTGTATATATATATATATATATACACACACAAACAATGAACCCACTGCCATTGAGTTGTTTCCAACTCATAGCAATCCCCATTGAATTTTCCAGGCAATAAATCTTTACAGAAGTCGATTGCTTTATCCCTGTGGAGCAGCTGATGGATTTGAACTCACAACCTGCTGGTTAGAAGCAAATAAATGCCATATATACACACACAGACACACACACACACACACAGTTTTAAAATAAATTTATCATTGTCCAATTGCTTATATGTATATGCTATATGAATCCCTGGAGATGCTACATGTTTCTCAAGTATGTAATCCTTTCTCTATTACTTTCTTTATTGGATTCTTAATCCCATCATTATTTGATATTTATTTGTTAATCTATTTTTTCTGTACTGATTCCACAGTTCCTCCCTTTAGAACACAAGAAAACAAGTTTAAGTGAGCAGGATCCTGCCAGTTTTGTTCCCTGGAGACCTAGCACATTTTGAGAAGTTAAAAGTACTGATAGTTGAAAGAATGAATGGTACTAATACTAATACAGCCTAATACTCTGTGAATAATACAGAGAGTGATTTTCTCAGTGATCAAAAGAATGAGGAGAGACTGAGGAAAGATAAAAACAATTTGGTCTTCTTAGTTAGAAAAGATGAAATTTGATCAGTTATAAAAATATAATCTAGAAAGTCTAGAAGGGAATAAAGATTTGTACCTTAAGTAATTCACCAAATCATGGAACATTTAGGCAGGGAGTAGCTTCGTTTGAAGTTTAAAGGGAAATTTAACAGGAATGGCAGGCTATAGCTTATGCATTTTGCTATCTAAAGACACAACAGGCAATAGCTTTATGGAGTTCATTATCCAAGGAGGCAGTGAGTAACAGGCTGAAAATATGAAAAGATACTAAAACAAGTACAATTTAATTATACATTGTTCATTAAAGCTGACCCTGGGGACTGCTATTCAGTGACACTTCTATTCCTTCAGTTGGTTATAATTTGCATACTGAAATGAGTGAGAAACACTTTTTTTTTTTTTTTTTTAAGACACAGATTCACAAATTTATTCTGTGGATTCAGATTAGTTCAATAAAGGCCCCTCTCACAGCTACCTTTTCATGGTATTTTGGCCCCTATTGCCAGATTGTATAGTCTAAGTTACCTTTTTAACAGCCAAAAATGAAAACATCAACCACTGTCTCCTAGAGTAAAGAAGTGATTTATTAAAATAAATGAGAAAGATACAATAGAACATAAATGTCCTGCATCTTTGCATCTCAACTGTAGCAAGATAACTCTATAGGCCTCTTGACTTTCTTTTAAAAAATTAGCTGCATTGTCTCTTGGAGTCCAGCATTTGCCTGCCAGAGCACAGCCAGAGACAAGATCAAAAACTGGCTTTGTTAGCTAATTGTGTAAGTCCAGTTTTCTTCTTCTTTCTAGATTGCAGAGAGTGCTTGTGTAAGGGCTTGACTAAAGCATTAGCAGAAATGAGATAAAATTCTGGAATTGGCTGTAACCAGACACTTGATTGAATCAACAATATTGAAAATAATAAGGGAGATAGTAAATAAAATATAATCATTGACTTCTGATGGCCATATTGCCCTTAAAGTTCCAAATGAGAGAAAGAATCTGTAGGATATAAGATTGTATGTCAAGAGAATAGAGCTTCATAGGTGACCATAAAATAAATCATCATTTCTGAATGAAAAGTAGTGCTATTAATAATTACTCTGGGACCAGAGGAACAGAAACTATTATAGTACAAATTATTATACACACTATTATAGTATATTAACTATGCAAAGGAAACTGTGCAAGCTACATGAGACTACTGACTATGAAAGGGAAGAGCCATGTTCCTTACACAATTGTGGATTTGATTTAAGAAATTTTATTTCCTGTTACCTGAAGCATTTGTCTGCTAACCAGAAGGCTTGTGGTTCAATATCACCAGCCACTCCTCAGAAGGAAGATTGGTCAATCTACTTCTTTAGTGATGTTGCTTCGGAAACCCAAGGGGGTCGCTATCAGTTGGATCCAACTCAATGGTAATGAGTTTGATTTGTTTAGTATCTATGTGGGATTGTTGTGTTTATATAAATGTTTATATATTTATAAATATTGTGGAATTAAAGTGGACCTTAGAGTTTCTTCTGGCCTAGTCTGTGTGTAGAGAGCATGACCAAATCTGCGTTCACTAGAACATTGAGTCACTGGAAAACAGGAGAACTTGATTGTTCAACAGGCCAAGTCTGGGATCTAAACTATATTCAGATGGTAGAGATAGTCACTTATTTTTTAACAGATGAAAATAAAACATCCCTGAAAAAAAAAAAAAATCTATATCATATAAGAACATTTCTGCACTGAATGAAAGAAGGATTCAAATTCTTTAATAGATTTTTCCAATCTCATTTCTTTTTCAGTGTAACTCATATTCAATTTTCCCCCTGCCAATGAAATTTATGTTTTAAACACAATCCAAAAATACTTAAAGTAAGTTCCACTAGACTTATTTAATACATTAGGTCCCAGGTATCTTGATGAAAAGTACCAGAGAGTGTCACGACAGCTAGCAATTCTATGTAGGGAGGATATTCAAACTACAGATTCACAACATTAACTTTGAACTTCTGATTTTCTTGCTGATATTAGTAGAGTAGAAATGTAAACCTTTAAAACATGGAACACAGTAAAGCATGAAAATAACTATATTTAGGAAACTACATAGGAATGTATGTCATGGCCAAGTAAGTTAGGCTAAGAAGGAGTGATAACTGCTAGGAATTAATAGAGTGCCAAGAGGGACATCTTCATATATGTGAGCCCCGTGGGCCTGGTGGCCTTTAATAACATAGTCACTGACTTTGAAGCCTGGCTATTTGTTTATTCATTTTAAAAACTTAATTGAATTACTCTTAAGATCATCTGTGCCTAGCAGTATACTACACACCAAGAATACAGAAATAAAAGGCATATTTCAAAACCAAATTAGGAGGTGGGTAAGCAAGCAATGACATTGCAATGAGAAAAATGGAACTTAATTTATCTCTGAAGTCAAAGTAAAAGCAAGACAAGAATCAGTGGGTTTGCCATAAATTATAGTTCATTTTATTTACATTTGTCTTTCTCAGATTATTTCTTATCTTCATCTTATACCCACTCCCCATCTTCTTTGTCACCCACAGGAAATAAAATATTCATGTAAAAGTGAATGTTTCTGATTCTCAGGTCAGTGTGTTTCCCCAACACTATATGATAGATTTCTAAAAATTCCCATTTAAAGTACAATAATTTTTATGTGTGCATATATGTAGGAGTCTTAGTGTCAGCATTGTTAATTGCTTGGCTGCTAACCAAAAAGTTGATGGTTTTAATCAACCAGCCACTTTGTGAAAGAAAAGACTTGGTGATCTGCTTCCATACAGATTACAGACTAGGTTACCCTATGGTGCAATTCTACTCTGTCATGCAGGATCTCTATGAGTCAGAATTGACTTGACATTGTACAACAACATGTGTGTATGAAGATATGTATGTACTTATATATGTAGTTTTACTTTCATTTAGGAGTTTTGGTGGTGTAGAAGGTTGCTAACCAGAGGGTTGGTGATTAAAACCCATCAGTTGCTCCGCAGGAGGAGGATGAGGCAATTCACTTCTGTAAAGATTTACAGCTTTGGAAACCCAGTGGAGGTTGCTATGAGTCAGAATCAACTCGGAAATGAGTTTTAGTTTTTGAATATTAAGATTTCAAATATCTTTATATTGCAATTAAACATATATAAACAACAGTATAAGGAGCTCTGGTGGCACAGTGTCAAAGGCATCTGACTGCTAACCAGAAGGTTGGTGATTCAAACCCACTAGCCACTCCATGGAAAGAAGACAGGCAATCTACTTCCATAAAGATGGACTGCCTCGGGAACTCAATGAGGGGTGCTATGAGTTGGAATCAACTTGATGGCATTGGATTTTGTTTTGTTTTGGTAAACAGATTTATGGTATTGTGAATCTGGAGAGAGCTATGTTTCAATGATAGTGAGGGGGTGGAGAATGGTGGCAGAAAGTTGAGACAGGAGTCCAAACCAGAAGATGCTGCCCTGGATGGGGATCTTCAATGAAGAGTTCTTGAACCATTGTGTTCCAGCCCTTAGAAAATGCTCTCATGGCACTGGGAGAAGGTTGTAGAGCTAGGAGAGAGAAAAAATGAAAGTAAGCTAAGGTCACTAATCAGGTAGTGCCTACCAAAAGCCCAACTCTTTACCTACAATATTTGATTTTATCATGTAAACATTGAAACGTGAATAGAATGAAAAATATCAAGCTAATAAAATTATTAAACTGAAGTGTAGTAAGTAGTTCAAGTTAATGCAATAATAATTGATGGAAACAGTACTCAAGCCCAACTCTGACTGTCTACACAGCTTGCTCTTTCTACCTTTGCCTGCAACTTCTTTGTTCAGCTTGTAGCCAACTAATTTTCAATATGCTATGTATGTTGGAATCTCTGTGTATATGTGGAATCCCTGCTATTTAGGTCATTCTATATATTTTTTCTTTGGCTCAATTCTTCTCTACTGTTTTAGTAGTACACACATCTGTGTTCTCTCATTCTTCTGGGGACTCTCCATTGAACTAAAATAATCTTCAATAGTACAGTAATAGACTCAATAATGCACAGGACTTAGTATTTTTGAGCCCTGGCTTGAGAATTGCAGGAGGGGTTACCTTGGATAGTATAAAGGAATATTACACTGCTTTGAAATCCCTCAATTCTTAATCATCCTTTAAATCACCCTCATATGCTTTTGCCTTTGATAAACATGTCATGGTATTTATGACATTAGGTCCTTTCCCAACCCTAATGGAGTTAATTGAAATGTGTGTGGGTTACATCTGAATTCTCGCACAAAAATATTGTTAATTGTATTGCTTTCAATTTTTGTTTGTCTTTTCTTATAAAGATTGAAGACTCTTTAGGAAAACATATGTGTCCTTCAGCATGAGTTCCCAAATTACACTTCCATGAAGTAATGCCAATGCCATTCCTTGAGAAGATTTTCACTGGTCTTTGAAGAAAATGAAAGGATGAAGATACCAACTATCCTGCCAAGAAAAGACTTTCATTTGCTATTAATTTGTCAATAAAAATAGAAGGTAATTGCATTTATTTTATGTATTACCTGGCAAGAACTAAAAAAAATATATACATCAATTTTTTTATTGTGTTCCATGTTATAACTTTTATTTTAATGAATGACAGCAAATTACATTAAGCAATAGTATATAAGTAATTTTCTATCAGCAGCTACTTGAGATTGGGTCATATTTCTGAAAGTACCCCACTGTGTGGATTTGAGTAAAGCATTTAATTCCTCTGAATGTTGTTTCCTCACACAGAGAATATGAGTAATAATACCACTGTTAGAGCAATAAATATAGCATACCTGATAGTATCTAGTAGAAATAAATTATAATTAACTATTATTGTATCCATAGTTCTAGAATTAAAAGGAAATTAAATAAATTAAATTACATTGGAATTCTGTGACTGTAAAATAATAGAGATACATTTATTGTAATAAAATATGCAAAAGTAATTAATTATAGTCATTTTAAACTCACCCAAGTTTCCTTGTTTCTTATAATCCAGACTCTCATGATCTGCATCAAAGCCAGATACAGGTTCCTCTTAATGTAGAGACTCATGGGCAAAAATGATAAATTAATAATCTCATTAAAGTTTAGCAATATTTTTTGTAAGGGAATGAAATGTATCACTTAAGAAACATATAAGTAATCAGAACAAAGGATAAAATGGTAAGTGGATTGAGATTTAAAGTAAGAATCTAGAAAATTTTGCTAACCATGCTTCCAAACTCCAATCTGAGGAAATTCACTCTCCATCATCATGTTATTTGTTCTTTTCTTTTTTTCTTAATTGTGATTTGGGTGAAAGTTTAGAGCAAATTTTCTTTCCATACAGCAGTTCACATACACTTTTTCTCATGACATTGATTACAATTTACCACAATGAAACAGCTTCCCTCCCACTTCCAATAGTTACCTCTTCTGTCCTTCCCTGAATGCACTTCTGCCCCCTGAGCTGTTTCCCTATGGATACACATCCTTTCTATTCTCCCATGATTGTTCTTTCCAAGGAGTATATTTACCTAAAGTAAATGTTCAACTTATATGCCTGTCTTTTGTTAGGCTGGAAGCCACAGGATTGGGTTCATTCCAGACCTGAAGGACAGCTAGGAGCCATAGTCTCAGTGGTTCCATCAGGCTCTATTGGACCAGCAAACCTGATTCCCCCCCCCCCTTTTTTTTTTTTATGATTTTGAGTTGTGTTTCACATTGTTTTCCCACTCTGTCTAGGATCTCCTACATAGATCCTCTTCTGAATGGTTGACAATGGTAGCTGGGCATTATCTAGTTCTTCTGGGGTTATAGTCATATAGGCTAAGGATTGCATGGTGTACCAGTCACTTGGACTAATTGTTTCCATGAATATTTGGTTTTCATCATTCTTCTTTGCTCTGGATGAGGAGAGACCCGTCATAGCATCTACATGTCTGCTTGCAAGTTTTTAAGATCCCAGTCACTACTCGCCAAAATTATTTTGTTCTTTCTTCATATGGGTTGATGGAAAATCAAACTTCAAACCTGTTGCAGTGGAGTCAAGTCTGATTCATGGTTACCCTATGAAGGCAGAATAGAACTGCACTCCATAGTTCTTTTTTCTTTGTTTGTCTTTAAAATAGTAGACCTAAACAGAAGTTTAGTGTCCTATTCAACAATTTCTACACAAATTTTTCAATGAAATTAATTAGATTCTTTAAAATGTGTGAGCACTCTCATTTCCATTCTAGTTGTTCCATTTCCATTAATCTAACCTTCCTGCTTTCTTCCATTTGCATCTTTGTTTTGAAGTAATTGTTGACTGTCTAGTCTTATATAGATGATTTTTTTAATGGAGCACTGTACTTATGGATGATATCCATTATTTTTGAGCTAATCTGTTATTTCTGTACAAGGTGACCTTAAGAGCTCATTTTGGCTCAAAGTTTGAAGAGTGCCTCAGGAAAATAATCTCAAGATCATCTCTAGTTTCAACCAGACAAATAAGTCCCTTAAAAAATAATAATAAAAAGGAAAATGAGTTTCTGATTCACATTTTTCTCCCTTCTTGTATTTTTGAGGTGATATCTCTATGAAAGTAGATTGCCCAATCTTCCTACTGAGGATTGGTTGGTGGGTTTGAATCACCAGGCTTCTGGTTAGCAGTCAAATGTTTTAAGGCACTATGGCACCAGAGCTCCCCCTATTCTATCAGGGACCATATATTGTCACCCTGATTAGATTAGTCAGTAGTGGTAGCCAGTTCCCTTGGCCTCAAGGTAGAGAGTTTGTGTAGACTATTTGTCCATAAACTAGTTTCTTCTTTGATTTTAGTTTATTTCTTTCTCTTTTGCTCCAGATGAATAAAGTTACTTGGAGGGCCTCCATATGGTTTTTAATGCTTAATTTTTCAGTGGTAGATCACTAAGCCTTTTTATTGAGGTACCTCTAGGTAGACTTGAACCTTCAACTTTTTGGTTAGCAGCCAGGTATGCTAACCATTTGCACCACCCAGCAACTTCAGGATAAAGCAACACTATTAAGAAAAAAGTGTTGAAGTAATAGTATGCACATATCAGTCCTTTATCAGTTAAAGGTGAAAGATGCATGACAGCAATGCTGAGCCATCAGGAAGCAAGTAATTAGTGGAACAATGCACCTACTTGAAATTTATGTTTAATTTAATGAGGGCTCCTTGGGTTGATATTGGAACCAAGTCAGGTCTTCCTACAATTATTATTCTCATCCAATAGTTTACTAAGTATTAACTCTACTAGGCAGTCATTTGGGAGTTCTAATGATTCTAGGACTAAAGAATAAAGAGGGATGCTAATAATATTTATAATTGATAATAAGGGGAAAAACATAATGGTAATAATGTTTGCATTTCCAGCTCTTCTTCACAAAAATATATGGATAAAATAGGGTTGAGGAGGCACCAACATGTAACATAACTCCCAAGTTCAGGAAAAGAAGAAGAAACTAATAAACCACATAATAACCCATTTTCTGCTGAAATAATAATGCATGCACATATTGTGGTTGTTATTATTTTATTAGTTGCCTTCACGTTGATTCCAAGTCATGGCAACACCATGTATATAGAGTAGAACTGCTCAATACATATTTTAACTCTGTGATGTTTCAGAAGTATGTCAACATGCCTGTCTTCTGGGATGCTTCTGGATGGGTTTGAACTGTCAAACTTTCAGTTAGTAGTCCAGTGCTAAACTATTTGCACCACCCAGGTTTTCCATGCACATCTGAATGAATGAAAACAGGCAAAAATGTGTGCCAATGAAAATAAGAAAATTTCTTATAGTAGTATTATAAATTATACAATGTAAATTTTGTATCTAATAGTCAAATTTCTAATACATGTAATGCAAGTAGATAGAAATAGATATGTAGATTAACTTTTTATTAAAAATAGGACAATTATATAAGAACATATATATACATATATATATACACACACACACACACACTATATATATATATATATATATATATATATATATATATATACACATGTTGTTATTGTTATGTGCTGTCGAGTTGGCCCCAACTCATAGCGACCCTTCTTGGGTTTCCGAGGCAGTATCACTACAGAAGTAGGATTGCCCAACCTTCCTTCTGAGGAGTAGCTGGTGGGTTTGAACTGCCAGCCTTCTGGTCAGCAGTCAAGTGCCTTAAGCACTATGCTACCAGAGCTTCTATATATATACATATATGTATTTTATTTTCATTACTTAAACTCACTGCCATTGAGTTGATTCTGAATGCAAGTAGGCTATAAATCTTTACAGAAGTAGATTGTCTTATCTTCTTCCTGTGGAGAAACTGGTGGGTTTGAATTGTCAAGCTTATCGTTAGTAGGCAAATACCTTATCCACTGTACCACCGGACTCTACTTAACCAGACCTCAGTTGGTGAAAATTTAGGTGATTTTCATTATTTCACATCTTAAATAATATTTCCCTCTATGTCAAATTATGTAACTTTTATTTTTCTGTGAATAGGCTGATCATTAACATTCTGTAGAGAGCCAATTACTCTTTAGACTCTAGTGATTGATGAAAGCTAAGAATAACAGAGTTAATTATAAAGTTTCATTTTGAAGAGAAGAGAGAGAGAGGGGGAGTGTGTGTTTGTGTGTGTGCATGTACATTCATACATGTGTACATACATGTGTATTTAGCAACCTTGCATGTTTGAACTTTGCCCAAGTATTCATCTTTTTACCTGTTGTACATTTAATGGTGAACCAAATTTTGGTCATAGTCTCTCAGTGCAATTCTCATAAGGATTTTGGGTTTTTTTCATCTTTTTTGGTTTAACCTTTTATTGTGATTTGGATGCAATGTTATAAAGCACATTCACTTTCCATTTAACAGTTCATACACATTTTGTTTCAAGACACTGATAACAATCCCCACAATCTAACAGCTCTCCTACCTCCTCCCTGTGGCTACTCCTTTCCTGTGTCCTTCTTACCTAAGCCTTCCTGACTGCATAGTTTCTCCCTGTGAAAAAGCTGCTCTTCTTATCTTCCATGGTTGCTGTTCAAGGGAGTGCATCTCCCTAGTGTAGGTGTCCAACTCATAGGCCTATCTATTATTTGGCTGGCAGTTGAGACATGGGAGTGAGTGAAATTCCAGGCTTGAAGGGTGGTGATTCAAGGCCATAGCCTCAAATATTTCATCAGTCTCTATCCAACCAATAATCCTGGCCTTTTCTTTAAGTTTTTGAATTTTGTTCCACATTTTTCTCCCCCTCCATCCAGGATCTCCAATTTTTGATCCATTTCTGAGAGTTGACATTGGTAGCCAGGATTCTGAAACCAAAAATATTGCCAACAATTGAATTATTTTATCACTGTGTGTGAGTGTGTGTGTTTGTGTATGGGAGATCTGGTGGTGTAGTGCCTAAGGCATTTGATTTTTAACCAGAAGGCTAGCAGTTCAAACCCACCAGCCACTCCTCAAAGGAAGGTTGGACAATCTACTTCCATAGTGATACTGCCTCGGAAACCCAAAGAGGAGTCACTATGAGTCAGATCCAGCTAGATGGCAGTGCATTGCATTTGTACGTACATATATGTGTATTTATACATATATGTGTATGTGTGTGCATATGTATGTGTATACATATATATCAGAATCATTAAATAAACTCCAGTTCATGCAATCTCCAAGGATCGCTATAAGTGAAGAAAGGAATAAAAATGTATTTTTACAACTGACAATATTTGAGGAATAATTAGCTTTACCAACACAGAAATAAGATCAAGTAGAATTAACAAATTCTTGGAGCCTTGCCTTTACCATATCTTCAATGCAGCTTCAACTTCTCCCTTTAGTACTAGCAGTTTCTGATCATATGCTACCTCCTGAAATGGTTGAATGTTATTCTAAAAACAAGCCTCCAGTAATTGATAGAACACAAATTGAAATGCTTCAACAAATATATGAAACACTGGAATTTCTATGCGAAGAAATTGGAAGACAGCTAACTGGCCAACCAACTGGAAGATATCCATATGTCTGCCCATTCAAAAGAAAGATGATTAAATGGAATGCAAAACTTACCAAAAAATATCATTAATATCATACACTATCAAAATTTTCCTAAACATAATTCAAAAACAGAACCAGCCATACATCAACAGGGAAGTGCCAGACACTCCAACAACATTTCAAAGAGGATATGGAATGAGAGATTGCTGATGTGAGATGGATCTTAGCTGAATGCAGAGAATATCAGATATATATACTTGCTGTGTTAGGCTGAGTTCTCTAAAGAAGAAAAACTGGTAAAGCTTACATACATAGAGAGAGAGAAATTTATCTTAAGAAAATGGCTCACACAGTGATAGAAATTGGCACATCCCAAGTTCCTAGATCCAACATCAAGCTTGAGGCATTTCTTGACTTACACAGCTGCAGGGGCTGATGAACTCAAGGTTGGCAGGCAGTATATTAGCTTTTGACTTCGACAGATGACAAATCCAAGATCACAAAGCAGAATGATGGATCATTTGCTCATGGACCACAGAAGGTTCTCTAATTTTCCCATCATGGCCACATATATATTGGAAGCAGGTCTTCCTTTCAATGGTATGGCTGCTCAAGGCATATACATCAGACCTCATCATGGGAATAACCAAATCATACCTGCTTAAACCAGTCAGAATCATGATTCACTAAAGTTGGCACACAACCTCAAGTATTACATTTGTGTTTTATCAACTATGCAAAGACATTCTACTATATGGATCATAACAAATTGTGGGTAACATCATGAAGAATGGGAATACCAGAATCCTTGATTGCACTGTTGATGAACCTGTCCATGAAACAAGAGCCAGTACTTCAAGCATAATAAAGGAATATGAAGTAGTTTGAAAAGCAGTGAGGTAGAGTTATATCAATTCACCTCATTTATTCAATCTGTATGCTGAACAAATAATCTGAGGAGTTGGACTAGGTGAAGAAGAATGTGGCATCAGGATTGGAAGAAGGCTTATGGGGTAGTTAAAGTTGTTGTCAACTTGGCTGGGCCTGATTGAGTGGCTGGGCAGCTGGAAGTAGTTATTCCTCATGATGAGACAGACAATCAGCTCTCTGGTGGAATCTGCCGTAGGCAGGTGAATAGTTGCTTTGGGGATGTGGTCTGCTTCCCTTATATAAGGAGAAGCTTTGGGATTGGTCTTTAGCCTTTTGGCATGCTTGAACCCTTCGTGTAGCCAAGTCATTGTTTAATAGCCTGCCATGCCCTTCCAGTTGTGGGACTTTTTTTGGTCTTGAATTAGTGGCCTGCTGTGTTGTTTGGTAACATTGGGACTTTGCCTTTTTACTTGTCAACCTTGGGTTTGTCAGCATCAGCAGCCAGCAGCTGTCTGAGCGAAGAAAAGCCTCCAGAGTCAGTGAGCAGGGAGCAGGAGGCAGAGCTGAAGGTCAGGGTTGAGGGGCTTTCACCCAGCCCCTAGAGCTTGGCACTTTGAACTCAGACTTAAAGCCTCCAAGCTATAAGAAAATAAACTCCTATTTGTTGAAACCATCCCATTTGTGGTATATTTCTGTTAGAGCAGCACTAAGTAACCAAAACAACTTATTAACAACATACGGTATGTAGATAACACTACTTTGCCTGCTAAAAGTGAAGAAATGTTGAAGCACTTACTGATGAAGGTCAAAGGCTACAGACTTCAATATGGATAACAACTATATTTAAACAATATGAAAACCTCACAACTGGATCAATAAACATTATCATAAAAGAGAAAGAAAAAATGAAGTGGCCAAATAATTAATTCTGTGTGGATCAATAATCAATATCCATGGAAGTAGCTTTCAAAAAATCAAACAACATATTGCATTGGGAAAATATGCTGCATATGAACTCTTTAAAATTCTAAACAGTAAAGATGTCACTTTGATGACTAAGATGAAGCTTATCCAAGCCACTGTCTTTTTAATTACATCATATGCATGTGAAAGCTGGACAATGAACAAAGGAAGATAGAAGGAGAATCGACCCATTTGAATTGTGGTGTTGGCAAAGAATATTGAATGTACAATGAGCTACCAGAAGAATGAATAAATATGTCTTGGAAGAAGTACAGCCAAAATGCTTGGTAGAAGCAAGGATGGTGAGACTTCATATTGTTACTTTGGACATGTCAGGAGAGACCAACTGCTAGAAAAGAAAATTATGTTTGATAATTATGTTTGATAAAAATCCTCTCTGAGATAGACTGACATGAAAGTTGCAACAATGAGCTTAATCATACCTAAGATTGTGAGGATTGCACAGGACAGAGCATAGTTTCATTCTGTTACACATAATGTTGTCATGAATCAAATCAACCCAACTACAACTAACAAGAAGGGCAACAATAATAGCAAAGAATTAACCAACTGTTAGCTGTCTAATATGAGAGAAGTAGCATTGTTCAATAGGATTTGCTCAGCTCATCCAGTTGTCTAGACTTTTGCTTGCTTCATTTTGCCTCTACTTTAGTGGTATCTACTCTGACAGATACACAAATATATCTCAATTGCATTGATCACAGTAATATGTAAGCAATAAAAGTAAGAGGAAGCGTCTACCCTACTAGGCCATAGGGGGGAAAAATCAGCCTAATTAAACTGACTGTCAGTTTGTTACACTGTCATGGTTTCCATGTTGCTATGATGCTGGAAGCTCTGCCGTTGTTATCAGGATCACCCACGGGGAATAGGTTTCAGTGGAGTTTCCAGACTGAGACAAACTAGGAAGAAAAAACTGGCAATGTACTACCTAAAACTAACCAATGAAAGCCTTGTAGATCACAACAGAATATTGTCTCATAGAGTGCATGAAGATGAAGCCCTTTGCTTAGAAGACACTCAAAATACACAGTGACTACAACAGTGGACTCGAAGATGCCAACAATCATGAAAATGGAGCATGAATGAGCAACATTTCATTCTGTTGTAATTGGGAACATATAGCAACTAACAACAATAACAATAAGAGACAAGGGTACAGAAAACAAATAATCATACAATTTAAATCCTTTACCTAAGATTTCACAGCAGCAGATGTCTGAATTAAAATGATAAAGGAGATATTCTGAAACTCAGAATAGAATATTTTTTTACTTTTCTACCTGCTTACGAATAATTATATGTAAAATCATTCATGCACAAAACTAGTGGGATGAACAGTCTAGAAGCACTGAAATATTTACCTTGCATAATATTGAATTAAAAGAAACTAGAAAAGAATCACAATTTTATATTCAATTTCAATATTTAGACATAGAATATTATAGTCAGACATGAATTTTACATATTTTAAAGTACTTTTAATTACAAGGTTTTTTCTTTAAGAAAAGTGTATATTCTTAAATAGATGAACTATAGATATCAGATGGAGCTCTGGTAGTGTAGTGCCTAAGGCACTTGACTGCTAACTGGAAGGATGGTGGTTCAAACACACCAGCCACTCCTCTGAAGGAAGGCTAGGTGATCTACTTCAATAGTGATACTGCCTCGGAAACCCAAGCAGGGGTTGCTATGAGTTGGATACAACTTGACGACAGTGCGTTTCATTTTTGTTGTTGTTGTTGTTTAGATATTTGAAAATGAATATAGATTGAACATTCTGTGAAGGACCCAGATTAATGAGCTATTGCTAAAGGAGAGTAGACTGCAAGACTGATGTTCAGTTTTGGAGGCTAATCTTAAGCTTTTATTGTTAATATGTTATTGGAAAATTTATTCTCCTTCCATCCATTCTTTACCTTTTCCTGTTTCCTTTCATTCTCTCTTTCCTCTAACCCTCTGATTTTATTTCCTTTGGTGTCCATGGTCATTTGTGTGAAGCCACTCGTGAATGAAAGCCAGAGAGAAAGTTTGATAAAAGGGAAACCTGGAACAAGTTATCAGTTCTATTCTAATCCCAATTTGTTTGCAAAGACAGCATTTTCAGAGCAACATGGGAAATATTTAAAGCTACAGTCATGAGAAGATGGGAAAGAGATGGTATTGGGAGGGTCAGGGCATGTTGGTATTTTTGTAAGTTGCACACTAATTTGTGGGGTCCTCTCTAACTCAGAAGCTATTTCTGAAGTGAAGAAACTAGTCATAAAAAGTCAAGGGCAGCGGGGGCAAGATGGCGGACTAGGCAGAAGAATTGCACA